>NW_028135520.1:0-198000 GCF_964662115.1 Mustela nivalis
AGGTTTGCCTACGATGGGATTTGTGAACTACTCCAAACCTCAAGGTTTCCTTCTGCACGAAAGTCAAGTGCTATTGGATGGTTCCAGGAGGCCCCATACGGAAAGACTCGAGAGCAGGTGTCTAAGCATGAATGCCTGGGAACGCCACCTCATATTCCCACTCTTTCGTCAGGACAAGGCAGGCTCAATCTGCGGGCTCCTGGGTGAGCTACCCAGAGGGGAGAGTTGAAATGGACTCTCCTGAAGATGAATCCTACTGTGGCTTGGTGGCCTGGGAGACCTTGGAATGTGGAGGTGGCTCAGGGACTCTGCAGGATTCTCCAACCTGAGGTGTTTGACACGGCTCCAACAAGGAAGCTTCCCATGTGGAGACGAGAGAAGTTCTGTTCAGTGCCTCAGGAAAGCCCCATATCCTGTTCTTCGAACCAAAGCCTCTGAGGTGTGACACCTGGAAAACAAAGGAAGAGTTGAGATTAGGGCCTAAGGGCCTGTCGGGCTCAACCTTCTATCTCTGTTGACATCTGTGTGCATGCCTTCATGGAGGTAGCAGCTCAGCTTGTGTCCGAAGGCCCCTGTGTGTGCAGGGAGGCTCCCGGTAATGGTATGTCCTCGGGGGCCTTGAGGTTTCTCATATTCTGGAGGTGTGTGGCCAAAGGAATGGACAGAGTTTCCCAGGAGAGAGCAGGCATGGTCCTGTGGTATGGCTCCAGAGGACCCAGCCTAGAGGCTGTGTTTGCCAGGGCTGTGGGGACAGATGTCTGAAAAAGCAAACTTGGCTCAGGTAGGGGCCAAGGTAATGGCAGGCCTGATCTCCAGTCCGAGAGGGGAGATCCTCTGGATATCAAAGGAGGGCAAGTGGGAGGCAGTCGCTCAGGCTTTTGTCTCTGGGTGTTGCATTCACAGTGGCCGTTCAGGTTAGGGGTTGCTTCAGGGGCCGAGGAAGAGCCTTCCTCTCGGGGGATTGTGCAAGCTCCCAAGTGTTTGGGTTCATTCTGTGGGAAGGGAAGAGTACTGTTTTCTGCCACAGGGGACCCCCCAGGAGAGGGACTCTAGAGCACAGCAGTGGGTTCCCTCAACTGGAATACACACCATCTAGTTAGTCCTGCGTGCCTATGGGCATGGCAAGCCACATATGCGGGCTCTTGGTCCAATCACTGAGAGGCGTTACTTGAATAAGGTACTCACGCTGAGGGTCACTATGTGTGTTTGTGCCCAAGGCGGCCCTCACACATGGGCGTGGCCTCATGGGCCATGCCGTTTTCTCCTACACTGAAGGTTTGACTCACTGCCAGCAGCAAGGTTTCTTGCCATGGGGAAGGAGGGGTTCTGACTTGTGCATCAGGTTCCCCCCTGTGCAGGGATTGGAGATAAGGTCTAGATTCTGATGACTGAAAACCCAGGTTGGGAATGGATGGTGGCCTAAGGCAGTGGCGGGTCCAAAGTGCTGGGTGTGCAGCCAGCTGTGTCGGTGTCTGATGGAAGGTCTGGGCTCAGGCTATTTGCGACAGAGCATCAGTGTTTAAGGTAGCCTATGCAATTGGGGTGTTGCCGAGGGCCAATCAGTTTGATCCTCATTTGGGGTTTCTGGGCAGCACCATAGACAAAGTTTTTCTCCTGGGAGGCAGGCGGAGTGCTTCAGTGTGGCCCCAGAATTCCCAGTAGGGAGGGTTTGTGGGCCAGGAGTGTGAGGACGGAAGTCTAGGAACACAAGCTAAAGTGAGGATTGGAGCCAAGGGCAGAGCAGGCCCACTAGGCAGAGGCTGAATCAAAATCTCCTGCATCTGAAGTCAGGCTGAGGATCAGACGTTGGCTGAGGCTGGAGTATGTGTCCATGTTGGCACCTTCATGAAGCGGGGGCCTCATGAGGCCAAGGAAGTTTTCCCACGCTGAGTTTGGAGGTTGCCCCAAACCACCAGGTTTCCTTCTGTGGGACATTCGAGTCCTGTTGCATGGCTCCAGGACATACCATACGGAAGGACTGGAGAGCACGGTTCGAAGGATGGATCCCTGTACAGCATGCCTCGCATTCCCATTGGCCATTAGCCACAAGATATGTTTGATCTGCTGCCTCTGGGGCACGCTAACCAGGGGGCTGAGTTGAAATGGCCTCTCCTGAGGATGCGTCATAATGTGCGTTTGGGTCCATGGAAACCTTGGAATGTGCTGGTTGTTCAGTGGCCCTGCGGAACTCTCCTACCTGAAGGGTTTGATACATCCCCAGTAAGTAAGCTCCCCATGTGGAGACAAGAGAGGTTTGGTTTGGAGCCTCAGAAAAGCCCCGTGTGCTGGTCTACGAAAACAGACCTCTGAGGACGGACACATGGAAACCAAAGCTAAGGTTCAGATTAGGGCCTGGGGGCCTGTCCATTTCAACCTTCTGTCTCTGGGGACACTGTCTGAGAGTCTAAGTGGAGATAGTTGCTCCGCTGGTGTCAGAGAGCCCCTCTTAGTCCAGGGTGGCCTACACTATTGATGGCCTCAGGGGCCTTGGAACTTTTCCCTAACCTGTAGGGTTGTGGTCAATGGATTGGGCACAATTTCCTTGGAGAGGGCAGGCACAATCTTTCGCTGTGGCTCCAGAGGCCCTAGCCTGGCGGTTGTGTGGGTCCAGGCTGAGGGCACAGAAGTCTGAAAACACAAACTCAGCTTATGAGTGGCGCCTAGGGTATGGCAGGCCGGATGTACAGCCCGAGAGGGAGCTCTTAGGCCTCTGAAACAAGGGCGTGTGGGAGGCGTTCCTTCAGGCTTTTGTCTCTGGATGTTGCGTCCGAGATAGCCGTGGATTGGAGGGGTGGCCTCAGGGACTGTGGACGAGTATCCCTCTCTGGGGATTTGTCCCAGCTCCCAAGAGTTTGGGGTCATTTTGTGGGAAGGGTGGAAAAGTGTTGTCTGGCTCACGTGTCTCTCCAAGAAAGGGATTCCAGAGCAGAGCCCCAGGTACGGGCGGGGCGACTGGAAAACTCAAACACTGGTGAGGATTGGGTGCATAGGGGCTTGGCAAGCCCCATATGCGGGCTCTTGGCCCAGGCCCTGACAGGCCTTTCTTTGACATGGGGCTCATGCTGAGGGTCAGAGTGTGAATTTGTGCCCAAGCAGCACTCAAGTTTGGGCGTGGCATCAGGGACCAGGAAGGTTTCTCCCACCCTGAAGGTGTGACTCCATGCCAAGAGCAAGCTTTACAGCCACGGGGAAGGAAGAGTTCTGTGTTGTGCTTGCGATACCCACCTGTGTGGAGAATTGATATAATGTCTAGGTTCAGATATCTGAAAACCAAAGTTAGGATGAGGTGACGGCATAAGACCAGGGCGTGTCCGAAGTGCTGGGTGTGCGGCCAGCTGTCTCCTTGTCTGTCTGGACGTCTGGCTTCAGGCTGTGTCAGACAGAGCATGAGTGCCTAGAGCAGCCTATCCAGTTCGGGTACCGACGAGGCCCGAGCAGGTTGATCCTCATCTGGGTTTTCTGGAGAGAGCCCCACAGGGAAACGTTTTTCTTCCCTTGGGCAGACCCTGGGCTGGGTTGTGGTTCTGGAGTTCCTAGTCCGGAGGGCTTTTTTGCCAGGAGTCTGAGGAAGGAAGTCTGAAAACACAAGCTAGCGTGAGGTTTAGGACCGATGGCACGGCAGGCCCACTCTGAGAGGCTGAATCGAGATCTCGTGCACTGAGGTCATTTCAACTCTGAGACGTGCCTCAGGCTAGAGTTTTTGTCCAGCATGGCCTCTTCCTGAATGGTGTGGGGGCCTCATGAGGCCAGGAAGGTTTGCCTACGATGGGATTTGTGAACTACTCCAAACCTCAAGGTTTCCTTCTGCACGAAAGTCAAGTGCTATTGGATGGTTCCAGGAGGCCCCATACGGAAAGACTCGAGAGCAGGTGTCTAAGCATGAATGCCTGGGAACGCCACCTATATTCCCACTCTTTCGTCAGGACAAGGCAGGCTCAATCTGCGGGCTCCTGGGTGAGCTACCCAGAGGGGAGAGTTGAAATGGACTCTCCTGAAGATGAGTCCTACTGTGGCTTGGTGGCCTGGGAGACCTTGGAATGTGGAGGTGGCTCAGGGACTCTGCAGGATTCTCCAACCTGAGGTGTTTGACACGGCTCCAACAAGGAAGCTTCCCATGTGGAGACGAGAGAAGTTCTGTTCAGTGCCTCAGGAAAGCCCCATATCCTGTTCTTCGAACCAAAGCCTCTGAGGAGTGACACCTGGAAAACAAAGCAAGAGTTGAGATTAGGGCCTAAGGGCCTGTCGGGCTCAACCTTCTATCTCTGTTGACATCTGTGTGCATGCCTTCATGGAGGTAGCAGCTCAGCTTGTGTCCGAAGGCCCCTGTGTGTGCAGGGAGGCTCCCGGTAATGGTATGTCCTCGGGGGCCTTGAGGTTTCTCATATTCTGGAGGTGTGTGGCCAAAGGAATGGACAGAGTTTCCCAGGAGAGAGCAGGCATGGTCCTGTGGTATGGCTCCAGAGGACCCAGCCTAGAGGCTGTGTTTGCCAGGGCTGTGGGGACAGATGTCTGAAAAAGCAAACTTGGCTCAGGTAGGGGCCAAGGTAATGGCAGGCCTGATCTCCAGTCCGAGAGGGGAGATCCTCTGGATATCAAAGGAGGGCAAGTGGGAGGCAGTCGCTCAGGCTTTTGTCTCTGGGTGTTGCGTTCACAGTGGCCGTTCAGGGTAGGGGTTGCTTCAGGGGCCGAGGAAGAGCCTTCCTCTCGGGGGATTGTCCAAGCTCCCAAGAGTTTGGGTTCATTCTGTGGGAAGGGAAGAGTACTGTTTTCTGCCACAGGGGACCCCCCAGGAGAGGGACTCTAGAGCACAGCAGTGGGTTCCCTCAACTGGAATACACACCATCTAGTTAGTCCTGCGTGCCTATGGGCATGGCAAGCCACATATGCGGGCTCTTGGTCCAATCACTGAGAGGCGTTACTTGAATAAGGTACTCACGCTGAGGTTCACTATGTGTGTTTGTGCCCAAGGCGGCCCTCACACATGGGCGTGGCCTCATGGGCCATGCCGTTTTCTCCTACACTGAAGGTTTGACTCACTGCCAGCAGCAAGGTTTCTTGCCATGGGGAAGGAGGGGTTCTGACTTGTGCATCAGGTTCCCCCCTGTGCAGGGATTGGAGATAAGGTCTAGGTTCTGATGACTGAAAACCCAGGTTGGGAATGGATGGTGGCCTAAGGCAGTGGCGGGTCCAATGTGCTGGGTGTGCAGCCAGCTGTGTCGGTGTCTGTTGGAAGGTCTGGGCTCAGGCTATTTGCGACAGAGCATCAGTGTTTAAGGTAGCCTATGCAATTGGGGTGTTGCCGAGGGCCAAGCAGTTTGATCCTCATTTGGGGTTTCTGGGCAGCACCATAGACAAAGTTTTTCTCCTGGGAGGCAGGCGGAGTGCTTCATTGTGGCCCCAGAATTCCCAGTAGGGAGGGTTTGTGGTCCAGGAGTGTGAGGACGGAAGTCTAGGAACACAAGCTAAAGTGAGGATTGGAGCCAAGGGCAGAGCAGGCCCACTAGGCAGAGGCTGAATCAAAATCTCCTGCATCTGAAGTCAGGCTGAGGATCAGACGTTGGCTGAGGCTGGAGTATGTGTCCATGATGGCACCTTCATGAAGCGGGGGCCTCATGAGGCCAAGGAAGTTTTCCCACGCTGAGTTTGGAGGTTGCCCCAAACCACCAGGTTTCCTTCTGTGGGACATTCGAGTCCTGTTGCATGGCTCTAGGACATACCATACGGAAGGACTGGAGAGCACGGTTCGAAGGATGGATCCCTGTACAGCATGCCTCGCATTCCCATTGGCCATTAGCCACAAGATATGTTTGATCTGCTGCCTCTGGGGCACGCTAACCAGGGGGCTGAGTTGAAATGGCCTCTCCTGAGGAAGCGTCATAATGTGCGTTTGGGTCCATGGAAACCTTGGAATGTGCTGGTTGTTCAGTGGCCCTGCGGAACTCTCCTACCTGAAGGGTTTGATACATCCCCAGTAAGTAAGCTCCCCATGTGGAGGCGAGAGAGGTTTGGTTTGGTGCCTCAGAAAAGCCCCGTGTGCTGGTCTACGAAAACAGACCTCTGAGGACGGACACATGGAAACCAAAGCTAAGGTTCAGATTAGGGCCTGGGGGCCTGTCCATTTCAACCTTCTGTCTCTGGGGACACTGTCTGAGAGTCTAAGTGGAGATAGTTGCTCCGCTGGTGTCAGAGAGCCCCTCTTAGTCCAGGGTGGCCTACACTATTGATGGCCTCAGGGGCCTTGGAGCTTTTCCCTAACCTGTAGGGTTGTGGTCAATGGATTGGGCACAATTTCCTTGGAGAGGGCAGGCACAATCTTTCGTTGTGGCTCCAGAGGCCCTAGCCTGGCGGTTGTGTGGGTCCAGGCTGAGGGCACAGAAGTCTGAAAACACAAACTCAGCTTATGAGTGGCGCCTAGGGTATGGCAGGCCGGATGTACAGCCCGAGAGGGAGCTCCTCGGCCTCTGAAACAAGGGCGAGTGGGAGGCGATCCTTCAGGCTTTTGTCTCTGGAAGTTGTGTCCGAGATAGCCGTGGATTGGAGGGGTGGCCTCAGGGACTGTGGACGAGTATCCCTCTCTGGGGATTTGTCCCAGCTCCCAAGAGTTTGGGGTCATTTTGTGGGAAGGGTGGAAAAGTGTTGTCTGGCTCACGTGTCTCTCCAAGAAAGGGATTCCAGAGCAGAGCCCCAGGTACGGGCGGGGCGACTGGAAAACTCAAACACTGGTGAGGATTGGGTGCATAGGGGCTTGGCAAGCCCCATATGCGGGCTCTTGGCCCAGGCCCTGACAGGCCTTTCTTTGACATGGGGCTCATGCTGAGGGTCAGAGTGTGAATTTGTGCCCAAGCAGCACTCAAGTTTGGGCGTGGCATCAGGGACCAGGAAGGTTTCTCCCACCCTGAAGGTGTGACTCCATGCCAAGAGCAAGCTTTACAGCCACGGGGAAGGAGGAGCTCTGTGTTGTGCTTGCGATATCCAGCTGTGTGGATAATTGATATAATGTCTAGGTTCAGATATCTGAAAACCAAGGTTAGGAAGAGGTGACGGCATAAGACCATGGCGTGTCCGAAGTGCTGGGTGTGCGGCCAGCTGTCTCCTTGTCTGTCTGGACGTCTGGCTTCAGGCTGTGTCAGACAGAGCATGAGTGCCCAGAGCAGCCTATCCAGTTCGGGTACCGTCGAGGCCCGAGCAGGTTGATCCTCATCTGGGTTTTCTGGAGAGAGCCCCACAGGGAAACGTTTTTCTTCCCTTGGGCAGACCCTGGGCTGGGTTGTGGTTCTGGAGTTCCTAGTCCGGAGGGCTTGTTTGCCAGGAGTGTGAGGAAGGAAGTCTGAAAACACAAGCTAGCGTGAGGTTTGGTTCCAATGGCACGGCAGGCCCACTCTGAGAGGCTGAATCGAGATCTCCTGCACTGAGGTCATTTCAACTCTGAGACGTGCCTCAGGCTAGAGTTTTTGTCCAGCATGGCCTCTTCCTGAATGGTGTGGGGGCCTCATGAGGCCAGGAAGGTTTGCCTACGATGGGATTTGTGAACTCCTCCAAACCTCATGGTTTCCTTCTGCACGAAAGTCGAGTGCTATTGGATGGTTTCAGGAGGCCCCATATGGAAAGACTCGAGAGCAGGTGTCTAAGCATGGATGCCTGGGAACGCCACCTCATATTCCCACTCTTTAGTCAGGACAAGGCAGGCTCAATCTGCGGGCTCCTGGGTGAGCTACCCAGAGGGGAGAGTTGAAATGGACTCTCCTGAAGATGAGTCCTACTGTGGCTTGGTGGCCTGGGAGACCTTGGAATGTGGAGGTGGCTCAGGGACTCTGCAGGATTCTCCAACCTGAGGTGTTTGACACGGCTCCAACAAGGAAGCTTCCCATGTGGAGACGAGAGAAGTTCTGTTCAGTGCCTCAGGAAAGCCCCATATCCTGTTCTTCGAACCAAAGCCTCTGAGGAGTGACACCTGGAAAACAAAGCAAGAGTTGAGATTAGGGCCTAAGGGCCTGTCGGGCTCAATCTTCTATCTCTGTTGACATCTGTGTGCATGCCTTCATGGAGGTAGCAGCTCAGCTTGTGTCCGAAGGCCCCTGTGTGTGCAGGGAGGCTCCCGGTAATGGTATGTCCTCGGGGGCCTTGAGGTTTCTCATATTCTGGAGGTGTGTGGCCAAAGGAATGGACAGAGTTTCCCAGGAGATAGCAGGCATGGTCCTGTGGTATGGCTCCAGAGGACCCAGCCTAGAGGCTGTGTTTGCCAGGGCTGTGGGGACAGATGTCTGAAAAAGCAAACTTGGCTCAGGTAGGGGCCAAGGTAATGGCAGGCCTGATCTCCAGTCCGAGAGGGGAGATCCTCTGGATATCAAAGGAGGGCAAGTGGGAGGCAGTCGCTCAGGCTTTTGTCTCTGGGTGTTGCGTTCACAGTGGCCGTTCAGGGTAGGGGTTGCTTCAGGGGCTGAGGAAGAGCCTTCCTCTCGGGGGATTGTCCAAGCTCCCAAGAGTTTGGGTTCATTCTGTGGGAAGGGAAGAGTACTGTTTTCTGCCACAGGGGACCCCCCAGGAGAGGGACTCTAGAGCACAGCAGTGGGTTCCCTCAACTGGAATACACACCATCTAGTTAGTCCTGCGTGCCTATGGGCATGGCAAGCCACATATGCGGGCTCTTGGTCCAATCACTGAGAGGCGTTACTTGAATAAGGTACTCACGCTGAGGGTCACAATGTGTGTTTGTGCCCAAGGCGGCCCTCACACATGGGCGTGGCCTCATGGGCCATGCCGTTTTCTCCTACACTGAAGGTTTGACTCACTGCCAGCAGCAAGGTTTCTTGCCATGGGGAAGGAGGGGTTCTGACTTGTGCATCAGGTTCCCCCCTGTGCAGGGATTGGAGATAAGGTCTAGGTTCTGATGACTGAAAACCCAGGTTGGGAATGGATGGTGGCCTAAGGCAGTGGCGGGTCCAATGTGCTGGGTGTGCAGCCAGCTGTGTCGGTGTCTGTTGGAAGGTCTGGGCTCAGGCTATTTGCGACAGAGCATCAGTGTTTAAGGTAGCCTATGCAATTGGGGTGTTGCCGAGGGCCAAGCAGTTTGATCCTCATTTGGGGTTTCTGGGCAGCACCATAGACAAAGTTTTTCTCCTGGGAGGCAGGCGGAGTGCTTCATTGTGGCCCCAGAATTCCCAGAAGGGAGGGTTTGTGGTCCAGGAGTGTGAGGACGGAAGTCTAGGAACACAAGCTAAAGTGAGGATTGGAGCCAAGGGCAGAGCAGGCCCACTAGGCAGAGGCTGAATCAAAATCTCCTGCATCTGAAGTCAGGCTGAGGATCAGACGTTGGCTGAGGCTGGAGTATGTGTCCATGATGGCACCTTCATGAAGCGGGGGCCTCATGAGGCCAAGGAAGTTTTCCCACGCTGAGTTTGGAGGTTGCCCCAAACCACCAGGTTTCCTTCTGTGGGACATTCGAGTCCTGTTGCATAGCTCCAGGACATACCATACGGAAGGACTGGAGAGCACGGTTCGAAGGATGGATCCCTGTACAGTATGCCTCGCATTCCCATTGGCCATTAGCCACAAGATATGTTTGATCTGCTGCCTCTGGGGCACGCTAACCAGGGGGCTGAGTTGAAATGGCCTCTCCTGAGGATGCGTCATAATGTGCGTTTGGGTCCATGGAAACCTTGGAATGTGCTGGTTGTTCAGTGGCCCTGCGGAACTCTCCTACCTGAAGGGTTTGATACATCCCCAGTAAGTAAGCTCACCATGTGGAGGCGAGAGAGGTTTGGTTTGGTGCCTCAGAAAAGCCCCGTGTGCTGGTCTACGAAAACAGACCTCTGAGGACGGACACATGGAAACCAAAGCTAAGGTTCAGATTAGGGCCTGGGGGCCTGTCCATTTCAACCTTCTGTCTCTGGGGACACTGTCTGAGAGTCTAAGTGGAGATAGTTGCTCCGCTGGTGTCAGAGAGCCCCTCTTAGTCCAGGGTGGCCTACACTATTGATGGCCTCAGGGGCCTTGGAGCTTTTCCCTAACCTTGTAGGGTTGTGGTCAATGGATTGGGCACAATTTCCTTGGAGAGGGCAGGCACAATCTTTCGCTGTGGCTCCAGAGGCCCTAGCCTGGCGGTTGTGTGGGTCCAGGCTGAGGGCACAGAAGTCTGAAAACACAAACTCAGCTTATGAGTGGCGCCTAGGGTATGGCAGGCCGGATGTACAGCCCGAGAGGGAGCTCCTGGGCCTCTGAAACAAGGGCGAGTGGGAGGCGTTCCTTCAGGCTTTTGTCTCTGGATGTTGTGTCCGAGATAGCCGTGGATTGGAGGGGTGGCCTCAGGGACTGTGGACGAGTATCCCTCTCTGGGGATTTGTCCCAGCTCCCAAGAGTTTGGGGTCATTTTGTGGGAAGGGTGGAAAAGTGTTGTCTGGCTCACGTGTCTCTCCAAGAAAGGGATTCCAGAGCAGAGCCCCAGGTACGGGCGGGGCGACTGGAAAACTCAAACCCTGGTGAGGATTGGGTGCATAGGGGCTTGGCAAGCCCCATTTGCGGGCTCTTGGCCCAGGCCCTGACAGGCCTTTCTTTGACATGGGGCTCATGCTGAGGGTCAGAGTGTGAATTTGTGCCCAAGCAGCACTCAAGTTTGGGCGTGGCATCAGGGACCAGGAAGGTTTCTCCCACCCTGAAGGTGTGACTCCATGCCAAGAGCAAGCTTTTCAGTCACGGGGAAGGAGGAGTTCTGTGTTGTGCTTGCGATACCCAGCTGTGTGGAGAATTGATATAATGTCTAGGTTCAGATATCTGAAAACCAAGGTTAGGAAGAGGTGACGGCATAAGACCATGGCGTGTCCGAAGTGCTGGGTGTGCGGCCAGCTGTCTCCTTGTCTGTCTGGACGTCTGGCTTCAGGCTGTGTCAGACAGAGCATGAGTGCCCAGAGCAGCCTATCCAGTTCGGGTACCGTCAAGGCCCGAGCAGGTTGATCCTCATCTGGGTTTTCTGGAGAGAGCCCCACAGGGAAACGTTTTTCTTCCCTTGGGCAGACCCTGGGCTGGGTTGTGGTTCTGGAGTTCCTAGTCCGGAGGGCTTGTTTGCCAGGAGTGTTAGGAAGGAAGTCTGAAAACACAAGCTAGCGTGAGGTTTGGGACCGATGGCACGGCAGGCCCACTCTGAGAGGCTGAATCGAGATCTCCTGCACTGAGGTCATTTCAACTCTGAGACGTGCCTCAGGCTAGAGTTTTTGTCCAGCATGGCCTCTTCCTGAATGGTGTGGGGGCCTCATGAGGCCAGGAAGGTTTGCCTACGATGGGATTTGTGAACTCCTCCAAACCTCAAGGTTTCCTTCTGCACGAAAGTCGAGTGCTATTGGATGGTTCCAGGAGGCCCCATACGGAAAGACTCGAGAGCAGGTGTCTAAGCATGGATGCCTGGGAACGCCACCTCATATTCCCACTCTTTAGTCAGGACAAGGCAGGCTCAATCTGCGGGCTCCTGGGTGAGCTACCCAGAGGGGAGAGTTGAAATGGACTCTCCTGAAGATGAGTCCTACTGTGGCTTGGTGGCCTGGGAGACCTTGGAATGTGGAGGTGGCTCAGGGACTCTGCAGGATTCTCCAACCTGAGGTGTTGGACACGGCTCCAACAAGGAAGCTTCCCATGTGGAGACGAGAGAAGTTCTGTTCAGTGCCTCAGGAAAGCCCCATATCCTGTTCTTCGAACCAAAGCCTCTGAGGAGTGACACCTGGAAAACAAAGCAAGAGTTGAGATTAGGGCCTAAGGGCCTGTCGGGCTCAACCTTCTATCTCTGTTGACATCTGTGTGCATGCCTTCATGGAGGTAGCAGCTCCGCTTGTGTCCGAAGGCCCCTGTGTGTGCAGGGAGGCTCCCGGTAATGGTATGTCCTTGGGGGCCTTGAGGTTTCTCATATTCTGGAGGTGTGTGGCCAAAGGAATGGACAGAGTTTCCCAGGAGAGAGCAGGCATGGTCCTGTGGTATGGCTCCAGAGGACCCAGCCTAGAGGCAGTGTTTGCCAGGGCTGTGGGGACAGATGTCTGAAAAAGCAAACTTGGCTCAGGTAGGGGCCAAGGTAATGGCAGGCCTGATCTCCAGTCCGAGAGGGGAGATCCTCTGGATATCAAAGGAGGGCAAGTGGGAGGCAGTCGCTCAGGCTTTTGTCTCTGGGTGTTGCGTTCACAGTGGCCGTTCAGGGTAGGGGTTGCTTCAGGGGCCGAGGAAGAGCCTTCCTCTCGGGGGATTGTCCAAGCTCCCAAGTGTTTGGGTTCATTCTGTGGGAAGGGAAGAGTACTGTTTTCTGCCACAGGGGACCCCCCAGGAGAGGGACTCTAGAGCACAGCAGTGGGTTCCCTCAACTGGAATACACACCATCTAGTTAGTCCTGCGTGCCTATGGGCATGGCAAGCCACATATGCTGGCTCTTGGTCCAATCACTGAAAGGCGTTACTTGAATAAGGTACTCACGCTGAGGGTCACAATGTGTGTTTGTGCCCAAGGCGGCCCTCACACATGGGCGTGGCCTCATGGGCCATGCCGTTTTCTCCTACACTGAAGGTTTGACTCACTGCCAGCAGCAAGGTTTCTTGCCATGGGGAAGGAGGGGTTCTGACTTGTGCATCAGGTTCCCCCCTGTGCAGGGATTGGAGATAAGGTCTAGGTTCTGATGACTGAAAACCCAGGTTGGGAATGGATGGTGGCCTAAGGCAGTGGCGGGTCCAATGTGCTGGGTGTGCAGCCAGCTGTGTCGGTGTCTGTTGGAAGGTCTGGGCTCAGGCTATTTGCGACAGAGCATCAGTGTTTAAGGTAGCCTATGCAATTGGGGTGTTGCCGAGGGCCAAGCAGTTTGATCCTCATTTGGGGTTTCTGGGCAGCACCATTGACAAAGTTTTTCTCCTGGGAGGCAGGCGGAGTGCTTCATTGTGGCCCCAGAATTCCCAGTAGGGAGGGTTTGTGGTCCAGGAGTGTGAGGACGGAAGTCTAGGAACACAAGCTAAAGTGAGGATTGGAGCCAAGGGCAGAGCAGGCCCACTAGGCAGAGGCTGAATCAAAATCTCCTGCATCTGAAGTCAGGCTGAGGATCAGACGTTGGCTGAGGCTGGAGTATGTGTCCATGATGGCACCTTCATGAAGCGGGGGCCTCATGAGGCCAAGGAAGTTTTCCCACGCTGAGTTTGGAGGTTGCCCCATACCACCAGGTTTCCTTCTGTGGGACATTCGAGTCCTGTTGCATGGCTCCAGGACATACCATACGGAAGGACTGGAGAGCACGGTTCGAAGGATGGAACCCTGTACAGCATGCCTCGCATTCCCATTGGCCATTAGCCACAAGATATGTTTGATCTGCTGCCTCTGGGGCACGCTAACCAGGGGGCTGAGTTGAAATGGCCTCTCCTGAGGATGCGTCATAATGTGCGTTTGGGTCCATGGAAACCTTGGAATGTGCTGGTTGTTCAGTGGCCCTGCGGAACTCTCCTACCTGAAGGGTTTGATACATCCCCAGTAAGTAAGCTCCCCATGTGGAGGCGAGAGAGGTTTGGTTTGGTGCCTCAGAAAAGCCCCGTGTGCTGGTCTACGAATACAGACCTCTGAGGACGGACACATGGAAACCAAAGCTAAGGTTCAGATTAGGGCCTGGGGGCCTGTCCATTTCAACCTTCTGTCTCTGGGGACACTTTCTGAGAGTCTAAGTGGAGATAGTTGCTCCGCTGGTGTCAGAGAGCCCCTCTTAGTCCAGGGTGGCCTACACTATTGATGGCCTCAGGGGCCTTGGAGCTTTTCCCTAACCTGTAGGGTGGTGGTCAATGGATTGGGCACAATTTCCTTGGAGAGGGCAGGCACAATCTTTCGCTGTGGCTCCAGAGGCCCTAGCCTGGCGGTTGTGTGGGTCCAGGCTGAGGGCACAGAAGTCTGAAAACACAAACTCAGCTTATGAGTGGCGCCTAGGGTATGGCAGGCCAGATGTACAGCCCGAGAGGGAGCTCCTGGGCCTCTGAAACAAGGGCGAGGGGGAGGCGTTCCTTCAGGCTTTTGTCTCTGGATGTTGTGTCCGAGATAGCCGTGGATTGGAGGGGTGGCCTCAGGGACTGTGGACGAGTATCCCTCTCTGGGGATTTGTCCCAGCTCCCAAGAGTTTGGGGTCATTTTGTGGGAAGGGTGGAAAAGTGTTGTCTGGCTCAATCCCAAGAAAGGGACTCCAGAGCAGAGCCCCAGGTACGGGCGGGGCGACTGGAAAACTCAAACACTGGTGAGGATTGGGTGCATAGGGGCTTGGCAAGCCCCATATGCGGGCTCTTGGCCCAGGCCCTGACAGGCCTTTCTTTGACATGGGGCTCATGCTGAGGGTCAGAGTGTGAATTTGTGCCCAAGCAGCACTCAAGTTTGGGCGTGGCATCAGGGACCAGGAAGGTTTCTCCCACCCTGAAGGTGTGACTCCCTGCCAAGAGCAAGCTTTACAGCCACGGGGAAGGAGGAGTTCTGTGTTGTGCTTGCCATACCCAGCTGTGTGGAGAATTGATATACTGTCTAGGTTCAGATATCTGAAAACCAAGGTTAGGAAGAGGTGACGGCATAAGATCATGGCGTGTCCAAAGTGCTGCGTGTGCGGCCAGCTGTCTCCTTGTCTGTCTGGACGTCTGGCTTCAGGCTGTGTCAGACAGAGCATGAGTGCCCAGAGCAGCCTAAACAGTTCGGGTACCGTCAAGGCCCGTGCAGGTTGATCCTCATCTTGGTTTTCTGGAGAGAGCCACACAGGGAAACGTTTTTCTTCCCTTGGGCAGACCCTGGGCTGGGTTGTGGTTCTGGAGTTCCTAGTCCGGAGGGCTTGTTTGCCAGGAGTGTGAGGAAGGAAGTCTGAAAACACAAGCTAGCGTGAGGTGTGGGACCGATGGCACGGCAGGCCCACTCTGAGAGGCTGAATCGAGATCTCCTGCACTGAGGTCATTTCAACTCTGAGACGTGCCTCAGGCTAGAGTTTTTGTCCAGCATGGCCTCTTCCTGAATGGTGTGGGGGCCTCATGAGGCCAGGAAGGTTTGCCTACGATGGGATTTGTGAACTCCTCCAAACCTCAAGGTTTCCTTCTGCACGAAAGTCGAGTGCTATTGGATGGTTCCAGGAGGCCCCATACGGAAAGACTCGAGAGCAGGTGTCTAAGCATGGATGCCTGGGAACGCCACCTCATATTCCCACTCTTTAGTCAGGACAAGGCAGGCTCAATCTGCGGGCTCCTGGGTGAGCTACCCAGAGGGGAGAGTTGAAATGGACTCTCCTGAAGATGAGTCCTACTGTGGCTTGGTGGCCTGGGAGACCTTGGAATGTGGAGGTGGCTCAGGGACTCTGCAGGATTCTCCAACCTGAGGTGTTTGACACGGCTCCAACAAGGAAGCTTCCCATGTGGAGACGAGAGAAGTTCTGTTCAGTGCCTCAGGAAAGCCCCATATCCTGTTCTTCGAACCAAAGCCTCTGAGGAGTGACACCTGGAAAACAAAGCAAGAGTTGAGATTAGGGCCTAAGGGCCTGTCGGGCTCAACCTTCTATCTCTGTTGACATCTGTGTGCATGCCTTCATGGAGGTAGCAGCTCCGCTTGTGTCCGAAGGCCCCTGTGTGTGCAGGGAGGCTCCCGGTAATGGTATGTCCTTGGGGGCCTTGAGGTTTCTCATATTCTGGAGGTGTGTGGCCAAAGGAATGGACAGAGTTTCCCAGGAGAGAGCAGGCATGGTCCTGTGGTATGGCTCCAGAGGACCCAGCCTAGAGGCAGTGTTTGCCAGGGCTGTGGGGACAGATGTCTGAAAAAGCAAACTTGGCTCAGGTAGGGGCCAAGGTAATGGCAGGCCTGATCTCCAGTCCGAGAGGGGAGATCCTCTGGATATCAAAGGAGGGCAAGTGGGAGGCAGTCGCTCAGGCTTTTGTCTCTGGGTGTTGCGTTCACAGTGGCCGTTCAGGGTAGGGGTTGCTTCAGGGGCCGAGGAGAGCCTTCCTCGCGGGGGATTGTCCAAGCTCCCAAGTGTTTGGGTTCATTCTGTGGGAAGGGAAGAGTACTGTTTTCTGCCACAGGGGACCCCCCAGGAGAGGGACTCTAGAGCACAGCAGTGGGTTCCCTCAACTGGAATACACACCATCTAGTTAGTCCTGCGTGCCTATGGGCATGGCAAGCCACATATGCGGGCTCTTGGTCCAATCACTGAAAGGCGTTACTTGAATAAGGTACTCACGCTGAGGGTCACAATGTGTGTTTGTGCCCAAGGCGGCCCTCACACATGGGCGTGGCCTCATGGGCCATGCCGTTTTCTCCTACACTGAAGGTTTGACTCACTGCCAGCAGCAAGGTTTCTTGCCATGGGGAAGGAGGGGTTCTGACTTGTGCATCAGGTTCCCCCCTGTGGAGGGTTTGGAGATAAGGTCTAGGTTCTGATGACTGAAAACCCAGGTTGGGAATGGATGGTGGCCTAAGGCAGTGGCGGGTCCAATGTGCTGGGTGTGCAGCCAGCTGTGTCGGTGTCTGTTGGAAGGTCTGGGCTCAGGCTATTTGCGACAGAGCATCAGTGTTTAAGGTAGCCTATGCAATTGGGGTGTTGCCGAGGGCAAAGCAGTTTGATCCTCATTTGGGGTTTCTGGGCAGCACCATAGACAAAGTTTTTCTCCTGGGAGGCAGGCGGAGTGCTTCATTGTGGCCCCAGAATTCCCAGTAGGGAAGGTTTGTGGGCCAGGAGTGTGAGGACGGAAGTCTAGGAACACAAGCTAAAGTGAGGATTGGAGCCAAGGGCAGAGCAGGCCCACTAGGCAGAGGCTGAATCAAAATCTCCTGCATCTGAAGTCAGGCTGAGGATCAGACGTTGGCTGAGGCTGGAGTATGTGTCCATGATGGCACCCTCATGAAGCGGGGGCCTCATGAGGCCAAGGAAGTTTTCCCACGCTGAGTTTGGAGGTTGCCCCAAACCACCAGGTTTCCTTCTGTGGGACATTCGAGTCCTGTTGCATGGCTCCAGGACATACCATACGGAAGGACTGGAGAGCACGGTTCGAAGGATGGATCCCTGTACAGCATGCCTCGCATTCCCATTGGCCATTAGCCACAAGATATGTTTGATCTGCTGCCTCTGGGGCACGCTAACCAGGGGGCTGAGTTGAAATGGCCTCTCCTGAGGATGCGTCATAATGTGCGTTTGGGTCCATGGAAACCTTGGAATGTGCTGGTTGTTCAGTGGCCCTGCGGAACTCTCCTACCTGAAGGGTTTGATACATCCCCAGTAAGTAAGCTCCCCATGTGGAGGCAAGAGAGGTTTGATTTGGTGCCTCAGATAAGCCCCGTGTGCTGGTCTACGAATACAGACCTCTGAGGACGGACACATGGAAACCAAAGCTAAGGTTCAGATTAGGGCCTGGGGGCCTGTCCATTTCAACCTTCTGTCTCTGGGGACATTGTCTGAGAGTCTAAGTGGAGATAGTTGCTCCGCTGGTGTCAGAGAGCCCCTCTTAGTCCAGGGTGGCCTACACTATTGATGGCCTCAGGGGCCTTGGAGCTTTTCCCTAACCTGTAGGGTTGTGGTCAATGGATTGGGCACAATTTCCTTGGAGAGGGCAGGCACAATCTTTCGCTGTGGCTCCAGAGGCCCTAGCCTGGCGGTTGTGTGGGTCCAGGCTGAGGGCACAGAAGTCTGAAAACACAAACTCAGCTTATGAGTGGCGCCTAGGGTATGGCAGGCCGGATGTACAGCCCGAGAGGGAGCTCCTGGGCCTCTGAAACAAGGGCGAGGGGGAGGCGTTCCTTCAGCCTTTTGTCTCTGGATGTTGTGTGCGAGATAGCCGTGGATTGGAGGGGTGGCCTCAGGGATTGTGGACGAGTATCCCTCTCTGGGGATTTGTCCCAGCTCCCAAGAGTTTGGGGTCAT
The DNA here is from genome assembly GCF_964662115.1 of Mustela nivalis. NCBI lineage: Eukaryota > Metazoa > Chordata > Mammalia > Carnivora > Mustelidae > Mustela > Mustela nivalis. Next base: position 17,864 of record NW_028135520.1, read on the forward strand.
TTTGTGGGAAGGGTGGAGTCGTGTTGTCTGGCTCACGTGTCTCTCCAAGAAAGGGATTCCAGAGCAGAGCCCCAGGTACGGGCGGGGCGACTGGAAAACTCAAACACTGGTGAGGATTGGGTGCATAGGGGCTTGGCAAGCCCCATATGCGGGCTCTTGGCCCAGGCCCTGACAGGCCTTTCTTTGATATGGGGCTCATGCTGAGGGTCAGAGTGTGAATTTGTGCCCAAGCAGCACTCAAGTTTAGGCGTGGCATCAGGGACCAGGAAGGTTTCTCCCACCCTGAAGGTGTGACTCCATGCCAAGAGCAAGCTTTACAGCCACGGGGAAGGAGGAGTTCTGTGTTGTGCTTGCGATACCCAGCTGTGTGGAGAATTGATATAATGTCTAGGTTCAGATATCTGAAAACCTAGGTTAGGAAGAGGTGACGGCATAAGACCATGGCGTGTCCGAAGTGCTGGGTGTGCGGCCAGCTGTCTCCTTGTCTGTCTGGACGTCTGGCTTCAGGCTGTGTCAGACAGAGCATGAGTGCCCAGAGCAGCCTATCCAGTTCGGGTACCGTCGAGGCCCGAGCAGGTTGATCCTCATCTGGGTTTTCTGGAGAGAGCCCCACAGGGAAACGTTTTTCTTCCCTTGGGCAGACCCTGGGCTGGGTTGTGGTTCTGGAGTTCCTAGTCCGGAGGGCTTGTTTGCCAGGAGTGTGAGGAAGGAAGTCTGAAAACACAAGCTAGCGTGAGGTTTGGGACCGATGGCACGGCAGGCCCACTCTGAGAGGCTGAATCGAGATCTCCTGCACTGAGGTCATTTCAACTCTGAGAGGTGCCTCAGGCTAGAGTTTTTGTCCAGCATGGCCTCTTCCTGAATGGTGTGGGGGCCTCATGAGGCCAGGAAGGTTTGCCTACGATGGGATTTGTGAACTCCTCCAAACCTCAAGGTTTCCTTCTGCACGAAAGTCGAGTGCTATTGGATGGTTCCAGGAGGCCCCATACGGAAAGACTCGAGAGCAGGTGTCTAAGCATGGATGCCTGGGAACGCCACCTCATATTCCCACTCTTTAGTCAGGACAAGGCAGGCTCAATCTGCGGGCTCCTGGGTGAGCTACCCAGAGGGGAGAGTTGAAATGGACTCTCCTGAAGATGAGTCCTACTGTGGCTTGGTGGCCTGGGAGACCTTGGAATGTGGAGGTGGCTCAGGGACTCTGCAGGATTCTCCAACCTGAGGTGTTGGACACGGCTCCAACAAGGAAGCTTCCCATGTGGAGACGAGAGAAGTTCTGTTCAGTGCCTCAGGAAAGCCCCATATCCTGTTCTTCGAACCAAAGCCTCTGAGGAGTGACACCTGGAAAACAAAGCAAGAGTTGAGATTAGGGCCTAAGGGCCTGTCGGGCTCAACCTTCTATCTCTGTTGACATCTGTGTGCATGCCTTCATGGAGGTAGCAGCTCAGCTTGTGTCCGAAGGCCCCTGTGTGTGCAGGGAGGCTCCCGGTAATGGTATGTCCTCGGGGGCCTTGAGGTTTCTCATATTCTGGAGGTGTGTGGCCAAAGGAATGGACAGAGTTTCCCAGGAGAGAGCAGGCATGGTCCTGTGGTATGGCTCCAGAGGACCCAGCCTAGAGGCTGTGTTTGCCAGGGCTGTGGGGACAGATGTCTGAAAAAGCAAACTTGGCTCAGGTAGGGGCCAAGGTAATGGCAGGCCTGATCTCCAGTCCGAGAGGGGAGATCCTCTGGATATCAAAGGAGGGCAAGTGGGAGGCAGTCGCTCAGGCTTTTTTCTCTGGGTGTTGCGTTCACAGTGGCCGTTCAGGGTAGGGGTTGCTTCAGGGGCCGAGGAAGAGCCTTCCTCTCGGGGGATTGTCCAAGCTCCCAAGTGTTTGGGTTCATTCTGTGGGAAGGGAAGAGTACTGTTTTCTGCCACAGGGGACCCCCCAGGAGAGGGACTCTAGAGCACAGCAGTGGGTTCCCTCAACTGGAATACACACCATCTAGTTAGTCCTGCGTGCCTATGGGCATGGCAAGCCACATATGCGGGCTCTTGGTCCAATCACTGAGAGGCGTTACTTGAATAAGGTACTCACGCTGAGGGTCACAATGTGTGTTTGTGCCCAAGGCGGCCCTCACACATGGGCGTGGCCTCATGGGCCATGCCGTTTTCTCCTACACTGAAGGTTTGACTCACTGCCAGCAGCAAGGTTTCTTGCCATGGGGAAGGAGGGGTTCTGACTTGTGCATCAGGTTCCCCCCTGTGCAGGGATTGGAGATAAGGTCTAGGTTCTGATGACTGAAAACCCAGGTTGGGAATGGATGGTGGCCTAAGGCAGTGGCGGGTCCAATGTGCTGGGTGTGCAGCCAGCTGTGTCGGTGTCTGTTGGAAGGTCTGGGCTCAGGCTATTTGCGACAGAGCATCAGTGTTTAAGGTAGCCTATGCAATTGGGGTGTTGCCGAGGGCCAAGCAGTTTGATCCTCATTTGGGGTTTCTGGGCAGCACCATAGACAAAGTTTTTCTCCTGGGAGGCAGGCGGAGTGCTTCATTGTGGCCCCAGAATTGCCAGTAGGGAGGGTTTGCGGGCCAGGAGTGTGAGGACGGAAGTCTAGGAACACAAGCTAAAGTGAGGATTGGAGCCAAGGGCAGAGCAGGCCCACTAGGCAGAGGCTGAATCAAAATCTCCTGCATCTGAAGTCAGGCTGAGGATCAGACGTTGGCTGAGGCTGGAGTATGTGTCCATGATGGCACCTTCATGAAGCGGGGGCCTCATGAGGCCAAGGAAGTTTTCCCACGCTGAGTTTGGAGGTTGCCCCAAACCACCAGGTTTCCTTCTGTGGGACATTCGAGTCCTGTTGCATGGCTCCAGGACATACCATACGGAAGGACTGGAGAGCACGGTTCGAAGGATGGAACCCTGTACAGCATGCCTCGCATTCCCATTGGCCATTAGCCACAAGATATGTTTGATCTGCTGCCTCTGGGGCACGCTAACCAGGGGGCTGAGTTGAAATGGCCTCTCCTGAGGATGCGTCATAATGTGCGTTTGGGTCCATGGAAACCTTGGAATGTGCTGGTTGTTCAGTGGCCCTGCGGAACTCTCCTACCTGAAGGGTTTGATACATCCCCAGTAAGTAAGCTCCCCATGTGGAGGCGAGAGAGGTTTGGTTTGGTGCCTCAGAAAAGCCCCGTGTGCTGGTCTACGAAAACAGACTTCTGAGGACGGACACATGGAAGCCAGAGCTAAGGTTCAGATTAGGGCCTGGGGGCCTGTCCATTTCAACCTTCTGTCTCTGGGGACACTGTCTGAGAGTCTAAGTGGAGATAGTTGCTCCGCTGGTGTCAGAGAGCCCCTCTTAGTCCAGGGTGGCCTACACTATTGATGGCCTCAGGGGCCTTGGAGCTTTTCCCTAACCTGTAGGGTTGTGGTCAATGGATTGGGCACAATTTCCTTGGAGAGGGCAGGCACAATCTTTCGCTGTGGCTCCAGAGGCCCTAGCCTGGCGGTTTTGTGGGTCCAGGCTGAGGGCACAGAAGTCTGAAAACACAAACTCAGCTTATGAGTGGCGCCTAGGGTATGGCAGGCCGGATGTACAGCCCGAGAGGGAGCTCCTGGGCCTCTGAAACAAGGGCGAGGGGGAGGCGTTCCTTCAGGCTTTTGTCTCTGGATGTTGTGTCCGAGATAGCCGTGGATTGGAGGGGTGGCCTCAGGGACTGTGGACGAGTATCCCTCTCTGGGGATTTGTCCCAGCTCCCAAGAGTTTGGGGTCATTTTGTGGGAAGGGTGGAGTCGTGTTGTCTGGCTCACGTGTCTCTCCAAGAAAGGTATTCCAGAGCAGAGCCCCAGGTACGGGCGGGGCGACTGGAAAACTCAAACACTGGTGAGGATTGGGTGCATAGGGGCTTGGCAAGCCCCATATGCGGGCTCTTGGCCCAGGCCCTGACAGGCCTTTCTTTGACATGGGGCTCATGCTGAGGGTCAGAGTGTGAATTTGTGCCCAAGCAGCACTCAAGTTTGGGCGTGGCATCAGGGACCAGGAAGGTTTCTCCCACCCTGAAGGTGTGACTCCATGCCAAGAGCAAGCTTTACAGCCACGGGGAAGGAGGAGTTCTGTGTTGTGCTTGCGATACCCAGCTGTGTGGAGAATTGATATAATGTCTAGGTTCAGATATCTGAAAACCAAGGTTAGGAAGAGGTGACGGCATAAGACCATGGCGTGTCCGAAGTGCTGGGTGTGCGGCCAGCTGTCTCCTTGTCTGTCTGGACGTCTGGCTTCAGGCTGTGTCAGACAGAGCATGAGTGCCCAGAGCAGCCTATCCAGTTCGGGTACCGTCGAGGCCCGAGCAGGTTGATCCTCATCTGGGTTTTCTGGAGAGAGCCCCACAGGGAAACGTTTTTCTTCCCTTGGGCAGACCCTGGGCTGGGTTGTGGTTCTGGAGTTCCTAGTCCGGAGGGCTTGTTTGCCAGGAGTGTGAGGAAGGAAGTCTGAAAACACAAGCTAGCGTGAGGTTTGGGACCGATGGCACGGCAGGCCCACTCTGAGAGGCTGAATCGAGATCTCCTGCACTGAGGTCATTTCAACTCTGAGAGGTGCCTCAGGCTAGAGTTTTTGTCCAGCATGGCCTCTTCCTGAATGGTGTGGGGGCCTCATGAGGCCAGGAAGGTTTGCCTACGATGGGATTTGTGAACTCCTCCAAACCTCAAGGTTTCCTTCTGCACGAAAGTCGAGTGCTATTGGATGGTTCCAGGAGGCCCCATACGGAAAGACTCGAGAGCAGGTGTCTAAACATGGATGCCTGGGAACGCCACCTCATATTCCCACTCTTTAGTCAGGACAAGGCAGGCTCAATCTGCGGGCTCCTGGGTGAGCTACCCAGAGGGGAGAGTTGAAATGGACTCTCCTGAAGATGAGTCCTACTGTGGCTTGGTGGCCTGGGAGACCTTGGAATGTGGAGGTGGCTCAGGGACTCTGCAGGATTCTCCAACCTGAGGTGTTTGACACGGCTCCAACAAGGAAGCTTCCCATGTGGAGACGAGAGAAGTTCTGTTCAGTGCCTCAGGAAAGCCCCATATCCTGTTCTTCGAACCAAAGCCTCTGAGGAGTGACACCTGGAAAACAAAGCAAGAGTTGAGATTAGGGCCTAAGGGCCTGTCCGGCTCAACCTTCTATCTCTGTTGACATCTGTGTGCATGCCTTCATGGAGGTAGCAGCTCCGCTTGTGTCCGAAGGCCCCTGTGTGTGCAGGGAGGCTCCCGGTAATGGTATGTCCTCGGGGGACTTGAGGTTTCTCATATTCTGGAGGTGTGTGGCCAAAGGAATGGACAGAGTTTCCCAGGAGAGAGCAGGCATGGTCCTGTGGTATGGCTCCAGAGGACCCAGCCTAGAGGCTGTGTTTGCCAGGGCTGTGGGGACAGATGTCTGAAAAAGCAAACTTGGCTCAGGTAGGGGCCAAGGTAATGGCAGTCCTGATCTCCAGTCCGAGAGGGGAGATCCTCTGGATATCAAATGAGGGCAAGTGGGAGGCAGTCGCTCAGGCTTTTGTCTCTGGGTGTTGCGTTCACAGTGGCCGTTCAGGGTAGGGGTTGCTTCAGGGGCCGAGGAAGAGCCTTCCTCTCGGGGGATTGTCCAAGCTCCCAAGTGTTTGAGTTCATTCTGTGGGAAGGGAAGAGTACTGTTTTCTGCCACAGGGGACCCCCCAGGAGAGGGACTCTAGAGCACAGCAGTGGGTTCCCTCAACTGGAATACACACCATCTAGTTAGTCCTGCGTGCCTATGGGCATGGCAAGCCACATATGCGGGCTCTTGGTCCAATCACTGAGAGGCGTTACTTGAATAAGGTACTCACGCTGAGGGTCACAATGTGTGTTTGTGCCCAAGGCGTCCCTCACACATGGGCGTGGCCTCATGGGCCATGCCGTTTTCTCCTACACTGAAGGTTTGACTCACTGCCAGCAGCAAGGTTTCTTGCCATGGGGAAGGAGGGGTTCTGACTTGTGCATCAGGTTCCCCCCTGTGCAGGGATTGGAGATAAGGTCTAGGTTCTGATGACTGAAAACCCAGGTTGGGAATGGATGGTGGCCTAAGGCATTGGCGGGTCCAATGTGCTGGGTGTGCAGCCAGCTGTGTCGGTGTCTGTTGGAAGGTCTGGGCTCAGGCTATTTGCGACAGAGCATCAGTGTTTAAGGTAGCCTATGCAATTGGGGTGTTGCCGAGGGCCAAGCAGTTTGATCCTCATTTGGGGTTTCTGGGCAGCACCATAGACAAAGTTTTTCTCCTGGGAGGCAGGCGGAGTGCTTCATTGTGGCCCCAGAATTGCCAGTAGGGAGGGTTTGCGGGCCAGGAGTGTGAGGACGGAAGTCTAGGAACACAAGCTAAAGTGAGGATTGGAGCCAAGGGCAGAGCAGGCCCACTAGGCAGAGGCTGAATCAAAATCTCCTGCATCTGAAGTCAGGCTGAGGATCAGACGTTGGCTGAGGCTGGAGTATGTGTCCATGATGGCACCTTCATGAAGCGGGGGCCTCATGAGGCCAAGGAAGTTTTCCCACGCTGAGTTTGGAGGTTGCCCCAAACCACCAGGTTTCCTTCTGTGGGACATTCGAGTCCTGTTGCATAGCTCCAGGACATACCATACGGAAGGACTGGAGAGCACGGTTCGAAGGATGGATCCCTGTACAGCATGCCTCGCATTCCCATTGGCCATTAGCCACAAGATATGTTTGATCTGCTGCCTCTGGGGCACGCTAACCAGGGGGCTGAGTTGAAATGGCCTCTCCTGAGGATGCGTCATAATGTGCGTTTGGGTCCATGGAAACCTTGGAATGTGCTGGTTGTTCAGTGGCCCTGCGGAACTCTCCTACCTGAAGGGATTGATACATCCCCAGTATGTAAGCTCCCCATGTGGAGGCGAGAGAGGTTTGGTTTGGTGCCTCAGAAAAGTCCCGTGTGCTGGTCTACGAATACAGACCTCTGAGGACGGACACATGGAAACCAAAGCTAAGGTTCAGATTAGGGCCTGGGGGCCTGTCCATTTCAACCTTCTGTCTCTGGGGACACTGTCTGAGAGTCTAAGTGGAGATAGTTGCTCCGCTGGTGTCAGAGAGCCCCTCTTAGTCCAGGGTGGCCTACACTATTGATGGCCTCAGGGGCCTTGGAGCTTTTCCCTAACCTGTAGGGTTGTGGTCAATGGATTGGGCACAATTTCCTTGGAGAGGGCAGGCACAATCTTTCGCTGTGGCTCCAGAGGCCCTAGCCTGGCGGTTTTGTGGGTCCAGGCTGAGGGCACAGAAGTCTGAAAACACAAACTCAGCTTATGAGTGGCGCCTAGGGTATGGCAGGCCGGATGTACAGCCCGAGAGGGAGCTCCTGGGCCTCTGAAACAAGGGCGAGGGGGAGGCGTTCCTTCAGGCTTTTGTCTCTGGATGTTGTGTCCGAGATAGCCGTGGATTGGAGGGGTGGCCTCAGGGACTGTGGACGAGTATCCCTCTCTGGGGATTTGTCCCAGCTCCCAAGAGTTTGGGGTCATTTTGTGGGAAGGGTGGAGTCGTGTTGTCTGGCTCACGTGTCTCTCCAAGAAAGGTATTCCAGAGCAGAGCCCCAGGTACGGGCGGGGCGACTGGAAAACTCAAACACTGGTGAGGATTGGGTGCATAGGGGCTTGGCAAGCCCCATATGCGGGCTCTTGGCCCAGGCCCTGACAGGCCTTTCTTTGACATGGGGCTCATGCTGAGGGTCAGAGTGTGAATTTGTGCCCAAGCAGCACTCAAGTTTGGGCGTGGCATCAGGGACCAGGAAGGTTTCTCCCACCCTGAAGGTGTGACTCCATGCCAAGAGCAAGCTTTACAGCCACGGGGAAGGAGGAGTTCTGTGTTGTGCTTGCGATACCCAGCTGTGTGGAGAATTGATATAATGTCTAGGTTCAGATATCTGAAAACCAAGGTTAGGAAGAGGTGACGGCATAAGACCATGGCGTGTCCGAAGTGCTGGGTGTGCGGCCAGCTGTCTCCTTGTCTGTCTGGACGTCTGGCTTCAGGCTGTGTCAGACAGAGCATGAGTGCCCAGAGCAGCCTATCCAGTTCGGGTACCGTCGAGGCCCGAGCAGGTTGATCCTCATCTGGGTTTTCTGGAGAGAGCCCCACAGGGAAACGTTTTTCTTCCCTTGGGCAGACCCTGGGCTGGGTTGTGGTTCTGGAGTTCCTAGTCCGGAGGGCTTGTTTGCCAGGAGTGTGAGGAAGGAAGTCTGAAAACACAAGCTAGCGTGAGGTTTGGGACCGATGGCACGGCAGGCCCACTCTGAGAGGCTGAATCGAGATCTCCTGCACTGAGGTCATTTCAACTCTGAGAGGTGCCTCAGGCTAGAGTTTTTGTCCAGCATGGCCTCTTCCTGAATGGTGTGGGGGCCTCATGAGGCCAGGAAGGTTTGCCTACGATGGGATTTGTGAACTCCTCCAAACCTCAAGGTTTCCTTCTGCACGAAAGTCGAGTGCTATTGGATGGTTCCAGGAGGCCCCATACGGAAAGACTCGAGAGCAGGTGTCTAAACATGGATGCCTGGGAACGCCACCTCATATTCCCACTCTTTAGTCAGGACAAGGCAGGCTCAATCTGCGGGCTCCTGGGTGAGCTACCCAGAGGGGAGAGTTGAAATGGACTCTCCTGAAGATGAGTCCTACTGTGGCTTGGTGGCCTGGGAGACCTTGGAATGTGGAGGTGGCTCAGGGACTCTGCAGGATTCTCCAACCTGAGGTGTTTGACACGGCTCCAACAAGGAAGCTTCCCATGTGGAGACGAGAGAAGTTCTGTTCAGTGCCTCAGGAAAGCCCCATATCCTGTTCTTCGAACCAAAGCCTCTGAGGAGTGACACCTGGAAAACAAAGCAAGAGTTGAGATTAGGGCCTAAGGGCCTGTCCGGCTCAACCTTCTATCTCTGTTGACATCTGTGTGCATGCCTTCATGGAGGTAGCAGCTCCGCTTGTGTCCGAAGGCCCCTGTGTGTGCAGGGAGGCTCCCGGTAATGGTATGTCCTCGGGGGACTTGAGGTTTCTCATATTCTGGAGGTGTGTGGCCAAAGGAATGGACAGAGTTTCCCAGGAGAGAGCAGGCATGGTCCTGTGGTATGGCTCCAGAGGACCCAGCCTAGAGGCTGTGTTTGCCAGGGCTGTGGGGACAGATGTCTGAAAAAGCAAACTTGGCTCAGGTAGGGGCCAAGGTAATGGCAGTCCTGATCTCCAGTCCGAGAGGGGAGATCCTCTGGATATCAAATGAGGGCAAGTGGGAGGCAGTCGCTCAGGCTTTTGTCTCTGGGTGTTGCGTTCACAGTGGCCGTTCAGGGTAGGGGTTGCTTCAGGGGCCGAGGAAGAGCCTTCCTCTCGGGGGATTGTCCAAGCTCCCAAGTGTTTGAGTTCATTCTGTGGGAAGGGAAGAGTACTGTTTTCTGCCACAGGGGACCCCCCAGGAGAGGGACTCTAGAGCACAGCAGTGGGTTCCCTCAACTGGAATACACACCATCTAGTTAGTCCTGCGTGCCTATGGGCATGGCAAGCCACATATGCGGGCTCTTGGTCCAATCACTGAGAGGCGTTACTTGAATAAGGTACTCACGCTGAGGGTCACAATGTGTGTTTGTGCCCAAGGCGTCCCTCACACATGGGCGTGGCCTCATGGGCCATGCCGTTTTCTCCTACACTGAAGGTTTGACTCACTGCCAGCAGCAAGGTTTCTTGCCATGGGGAAGGAGGGGTTCTGACTTGTGCATCAGGTTCCCCCCTGTGCAGGGATTGGAGATAAGGTCTAGGTTCTGATGACTGAAAACCCAGGTTGGGAATGGATGGTGGCCTAAGGCATTGGCGGGTCCAATGTGCTGGGTGTGCAGCCAGCTGTGTCGGTGTCTGTTGGAAGGTCTGGGCTCAGGCTATTTGCGACAGAGCATCAGTGTTTAAGGTAGCCTATGCAATTGGGGTGTTGCCGAGGGCCAAGCAGTTTGATCCTCATTTGGGGTTTCTGGGCAGCACCATAGACAAAGTTTTTCTCCTGGGAGGCAGGCGGAGTGCTTCATTGTGGCCCCAGAATTGCCAGTAGGGAGGGTTTGCGGGCCAGGAGTGTGAGGACGGAAGTCTAGGAACACAAGCTAAAGTGAGGATTGGAGCCAAGGGCAGAGCAGGCCCACTAGGCAGAGGCTGAATCAAAATCTCCTGCATCTGAAGTCAGGCTGAGGATCAGACGTTGGCTGAGGCTGGAGTATGTGTCCATGATGGCACCTTCAGGAAGCGGGGGCCTCATGAGGCCAAGGAAGTTTTCCCACGCTGAGTTTGGAGGTTGCCCCAAACCACCAGGTTTCCTTCTGTGGGACATTCGAGTCCTGTTGCATAGCTCCAGGACATACCATACGGAAGGACTGGAGAGCACGGTTCGAAGGATGGATCCCTGTACAGCATGCCTCGCATTCCCATTGGCCATTAGCCACAAGATATGTTTGATCTGCTGCCTCTGGGGCACGCTAACCAGGGGGCTGAGTTGAAATGGCCTCTCCTGAGGATGCGTCATAATGTGCGTTTGGGTCCATGGAAACCTTGGAATGTGCTGGTTGTTCAGTGGCCCTGCGGAACTCTCCTACCTGAAGGGATTGATACATCCCCAGTATGTAAGCTCCCCATGTGGAGGCGAGAGAGGTTTGGTTTGGTGCCTCAGAAAAGTCCCGTGTGCTGGTCTACGAATACAGACCTCTGAGGACGGACACATGGAAACCAAAGCTAAGGTTCAGATTAGGGCCTGGGGGCCTGTCCATTTCAACCTTCTGTCTCTGGGGACACTGTCTGAGAGTCTAAGTGGAGATAGTTGCTCCGCTGGTGTCAGAGAGCCCCTCTTAGTCCAGGGTGGCCTACACTATTGATGGCCTCAGGGGCCTTGGAGCTTTTCCCTAACCTGTAGGGTTGTGGTCAATGGATTGGGCACAATTTCCTTGGAGAGGGCAGGCACAATCTTTCGCTGTGGCTCCAGAGGCCCTAGCCTGGCGGTTTTGTGGGTCCAGGCTGAGGGCACAGAAGTCTGAAAACACAAACTCAGCTTATGAGTGGCGCCTAGGGTATGGCAGGCCGGATGTACAGCCCGAGAGGGAGCTCCTGGGCCTCTGAAACAAGGGCGAGTGGGAGGCGTTCCTTCAGGCTTTTGTCTCTGGATGTTGTGTCCGAGATAGCCGTGGATTGGAGGGGTGGCCTCAGGGACTGTGGACGAGTATCCCTCTCTGGGGATTTGTCCCAGCTCCCAAGAGTTTGGGGTCATTTTGTGGGAAGGGTGGAGTCGTGTTGTCTGGCTCACGTGTCTCTCCAAGAAAGGTATTCCAGAGCAGAGCCCCAGGTACGGGCGGGGCGACTGGAAAACTCAAACACTGGTGAGGATTGGGTGCATAGGGGCTTGGCAAGCCCCATATGCGGGCTCTTGGCCCAGGCCCTGACAGGCCTTTCTTTGACATGGGGCTCATGCTGAGGGTCAGAGTGTGAATTTGTGCCCAAGCAGCACTCAAGTTTGGGCGTGGCATCAGGGACCAGGAAGGTTTCTCCCACCCTGAAGGTGTGACTCCATGCCAAGAGCAAGCTTTACAGCCACGGGGAAGGAGGAGTTCTGTGTTGTGCTTGCGATACCCAGCTGTGTGGAGAATTGATATAATGTCTAGGTTCAGATATCTGAAAACCAAGGTTAGGAAGAGGTGACGGCATAAGACCATGGCGTGTCCGAAGTGCTGGGTGTGCGGCCAGCTGTCTCCTTGTCTGTCTGGACGTCTGGCTTCAGGCTGTGTCAGACAGAGCATGAGTGCCCAGAGCAGCCTATCCAGTTCGGGTACCGTCGAGGCCCGAGCAGGTTGATCCTCATCTGGGTTTTCTGGAGAGAGCCCCACAGGGAAACGTTTTTCTTCCCTTGGGCAGACCCTGGGCTGGGTTGTGGTTCTGGAGTTCCTAGTCCGGAGGGCTTGTTTGCCAGGAGTGTGAGGAAGGAAGTCTGAAAACACAAGCTAGCGTGAGGTTTGGGACCGATGGCACGGCAGGCCCACTCTGAGAGGCTGAATCGAGATCTCCTGCACTGAGGTCATTTCAACTATGAGACGTGCCTCAGGCTAGAGTTTTTGTCCAGCATGGCCTCTTCCTGAATGGTGTGGGGGCCTCATGAGGCCAGGAAGGTTTGCCTACGATGGGATTTGTGAACTACTCCAAACCTCAAGGTTTCCTTCTGCACGAAAGTCGAGTGCTATTGGATGGTTCCAGGAGGCCCCATACGGAAAGACTCGAGAGCAGGTGTCTAAGCATGGATGCCTGGGAACGCCACCTCATATTCCCACTCTTTAGGCAGGACAAGGCAGGCTCAATCTGCGGGCTCCTGGGTGAGCTACCCAGAGGGGAGAGTTGAAATGGACTCTCCTGAATATGAGTCCTACTGTGGCTTGGTGGCCTGGGAGACCTTGGAATGTGGAGGTGGCTCAGGGACTCTGCAGGATTCTCCAACATGAGGTGTTTGACACGGCTCCAACAAGGAAGCTTCCCATGTGGAGACGAGAGAAGTTCTGTTCAGTGCCTCAGGAAAGCCCCATATCCTGTTCTTCGAACCAAAGCCTCTGAGGAGTGACACCTGGAAAACAAAGCAAGAGTTGAGATTAGGGCCTAAGGGCCTGTCCGGCTCAACCTTCTATCTCTGTTGACATCTGTGTGCATGCCTTCATGGAGGTAGCAGCTCCGCTTGTGTCCGAAGGCCCCTGTGTGTGCAGGGAGGCTCCCGGTAATGGTATGTCCTCGGGGGACTTGAGGTTTCTCATATTCTGGAGGTGTGTGGCCAAAGGAATGGACAGAGTTTCCCAGGAGAGAGCAGGCATGGTCCTGTGGTATGGCTCCAGAGGACCCAGCCTAGAGGCTGTGTTTGCCAGGGCTGTGGGGACAGATGTCTGAAAAAGCAAACTTGGCTCAGGTAGGGGCCAAGGTAATGGCAGTCCTGATCTCCAGTCCGAGAGGGGAGATCCTCTGGATATCAAATGAGGGCAAGTGGGAGGCAGTCGCTCATGCTTTTGTCTCTGGGTGTTGCGTTCACAGTGGCCGTTCAGGGTAGGGGTTGCTTCATGGGCCGAGGAAGAGCCTTCCTCTCGGGGGATTGTCCAAGCTCCCAAGTGTTTGAGTTCATTCTGTGGGAAGGGAAGAGTACTGTTTTCTGCCACAGGGGACCCCCCAGGAGATGGACTCTAGAGCACAGCAGTGGGTTCCCTCAACTGGAATACACACCATCTAGTTAGTCCTGCGTGCCTATGGGCATGGCAAGCCACATATGCGGGCTCTTGGTCCAATCACTGAGAGGCGTTACTTGAATAAGGTACTCACGCTGAGGGTCACAATGTGTGTTTGTGCCCAAGGCGGCCCTCACACATGGGCGTGGCCTGATGGGCCATGCCGTTTTCTCCTACACTGAAGGTTTGACTCACTGCCAGCAGCAAGGTTTCTTGCCATGGGGAAGGAGGGGTTCTGACTTGTGCATCAGGTTCCCCCCTGTGCAGGGATTGGAGATAAGGTCTAGGTTCTGATGACTGAAAACCCAGGTTGGGAATGGATGGTGGCCTAAGGCAGTGGCGGGTCCAATGTGCTGGGTGTGCAGCCAGCTGTGTCGGTGTCTGTTGGAAGGTCTGGGCTCAGGCTATTTGCGACAGAGCATCAGTGTTTAAGGTAGCCTATGCAATTGGGGTGTTGCCGAGGGCCAAGCAGTTTGATCCTCATTTGGGGTTTCTGGGCAGCACCATAGACAAAGTTTTTCTCCTGGGAGGCAGGCGGAGTGCTTCATTGTGGCCCCAGAATTCCCAGTAGGGAGGGTTTGCGGGCCAGGAGTGTGAGGACGGAAGTCTAGGAACACAAGCTAAAGTGAGGATTGGAGCCAAGGGCAGAGCAGGCCCACTAGGCAGAGGCTGAATCAAAATCTCCTGCATCTGAAGTCAGGCTGAGGATCAGACGTTGGCTGAGGCTGGAGTATGTGTCCATGATGGCACCTTCATGAAGCGGGGGCCTCATGAGGCCAAGGAAGTTTTCCCACGCTGAGTTTGGAGGTTGCCCCAAACCACCAGGTTTCCTTCTGTGGGACATTCGAGTCCTGTTGCATAGCTCCAGGACATACCATACGGAAGGACTAGAGAGCACGGTTCGAAGGATGGATCCCTGTACAGCATGCCTCGCATTCCCATTGGCCATTAGCCACAAGATATGTTTGATCTGCTGCCTCTGGGGCACGCTAACCAGGGGGCTGAGTTGAAATGGCCTCTCCTGAGGATGCGTCATAATGTGCGTTTGGGTCCATGGAAACCTTGGAATGTGCTGGTTGTTCAGTGGCCCTGCGGAACTCTCCTACCTGAAGGGATTGATACATCCCCAGTATGTAAGCTCCCCATGTGGAGGCGAGAGAGGTTTGGTTTGGTGCCTCAGAAAAGTCCCGTGTGCTGGTCTACGAATACAGACCTCTGAGGACGGACACATGGAAACCAAAGCTAAGGTTCAGATTAGGGCCTGGGGGCCTGTCCATTTCAACCTTCTGTCTCTGGGGACACTGTCTGAGAGTCTAAGTGGAGATAGTTGCTCCGCTGGTGTCAGAGAGCCCCTCTTAGTCCAGGGTGGCCTACACTATTGATGGCCTCAGGGGCCTTGGAGCTTTTCCCTAACCTGTAGGGTTGTGGTCAATGGATTGGGCACAATTTCCTTGGAGAGGGCAGGCACAATCTTTCGCTGTGGATCCAGAGGCCCTAGCCTGGCGGTTGTGTGGGTCCAGGCTGAGGGCACAGAAGTCTGAAAACACAAACTCAGCTTATGAGTGGCGCCTAGGGTATGGCAGGCCAGATGTACAGCCCGAGAGGGAGCTCCTGGGCCTCTGAAACAAGGGCGAGTGGGAGGCGTTCCTTCAGGCTTTTGTCTCTGGATGTTGTGTCCGAGATAGCCGTGGATTGGAGGGGTGGCCTCAGGGACTGTGGACGAGTATCCCTCTCTGGGGATTTGTCCCAGCTCCCAAGAGTTTGGGGTCATTTTGTGGGAAGGGTGGAGTCGTGTTGTCTGGCTCACGTGTCTCTCCAAGAAAGGTATTCCAGAGCAGAGCCCCAGGTACGGGCGGGGCGACTGGAAAACTCAAACACTGGTGAGGATTGGGTGCATAGGGGCTTGGCAAGCCCCATATGCGGGCTCTTGGCCCAGGCCCTGACAGGCCTTTCTTTGACATGGGGCTCATGCTGAGGGTCAGAGTGTGAATTTGTGCCCAAGCAGCACTCAAGTTTGGGCGTGGCATCAGGGACCAGGAAGGTTTCTCCCACCCTGAAGGTGTGACTCCATGCCAAGAGCAAGCTTTACAGCCACGGGGAAGGAGGAGTTCTGTGTTGTGCTTGCGATACCCAGCTGTGTGGAGAATTGATATAATGTCTAGGTTCAGATATCTGAAAACCAAGGTTAGGAAGAGGTGACGGCATAAGACCATGGCGTGTCCGAAGTGCTGGGTGTGCGGCCAGCTGTCTCCTTGTCTGTCTGGACGTCTGGCTTCAGGCTGTGTCAGACAGAGCATGAGTGCCCAGAGCAGCCTATCCAGTTCGGGTACCGTCGAGGCCCGAGCAGGTTGATCCTCATCTGGGTTTTCTGGAGAGAGCCCCACAGGGAAACGTTTTTCTTCCCTTGGGCAGACCCTGGGCTGGGTTGTGGTTCTGGAGTTCCTAGTCCGGAGGGCTTGTTTGCCAGGAGTGTGAGGAAGGAAGTCTGAAAACACAAGCTAGCGTGAGGTTTGGGACCGATGGCACGGCAGGCCCACTCTGAGAGGCTGAATCGAGATCTCCTGCACTGAGGTCATTTCAACTCTGAGACGTGCCTCAGGCTAGAGTTTTTGTCCAGCATGGCCTCTTCCTGAATGGTGTGGGGGCCTCATGAGGCCAGGAAGGTTTGCCTACGATGGGATTTGTGAACTACTCCAAACCTCAAGGTTTCCTTCTGCACGAAAGTCGAGTGCTATTGGATGGTTCCAGGAGGCCCCATACGGAAAGACTCGAGAGCAGGTGTCTAAGCATGGATGCCTGGGAACGCCACCTCATATTCCCACTCTTTAGTCAGAACAAGGCAGGCTCAATCTGCGGGCTCCTGGGTGAGCTACCCAGAGGGGAGAGTTGAAATGGACTCTCCTGAAGATGAGTCCTACTGTGGCTTGGTGGCCTGGGAGACCTTGGAATGTGGAGGTGGCTCAGGGACTCTGCAGGATTCTCCAACCTGAGGTGTTTGACACGGCTCCAACAAGGAAGCTTCCCATGTGGAGGCGAGAGAAGTTCTGTTCAGTGCCTCAGGAAAGCCCCATATCCTGTTCTTCGAACCAAAGCCTCTGAGGAGTGACACCTGGAAAACAAAGCAAGAGTTGAGATTAGGGCCTAAGGGCCTGTCGGGCTCAACCTTCTATCTCTGTTGACATCGGTGTGCATGCCTTCATGGAGGTAGCAGCTCCGCTTGTGTCCGAAGGCCCCTGTGTGTGCAGGGAGGCTCCCGGTAATGGTATGTCCTCGGGGGACTTGAGGTTTCTCATATTCTGGAGGTGTGTGGCCAAAGGAATGGACAGAGTTTCCCAGGAGAGAGCAGGCATGGTCCTGTGGTATGGCTCCAGAGGACCCAGCCTAGAGGCTGTGTTTGCCAGGGCTGTGGGGACAGATGTCTGAAAAAGCAAACTTGACTCAGGTAGGGGCCAAGGTAATAGCAGGCCTGATCTCCAGTCCGAGAGGGGAGATCCTCTGGATATCAAAGAAGGGCAAGTGGGAGGCAGTCGCTCAGGCTTTTGTCTCTGGGTGTTGCGTTCACAGTGGCCGTTCAGGGTAGGGGTTGCTTCAGGGGCCGAGGAAGAGCCTTCCTCTCGGGGGATTGTCCAAGCTCCCAAGTGTTTGGGTTCATTCTGTGGGAAGGGAAGAGTACTGTTTTCTGCCACAGGGGACCCCCCAGGAGAGGGACTCTAGAGCACAGCAGTGGGTTCCCTCAACTGGAATACACACCATCTAGTTAGTCCTGCGTGCCTATGGGCATGGCAAGCCACATATGCGGGCTCTTGGTCCAATCACTGAGAGGCGTTACTTGAATAAGGTACTCACGCTGAGGGTCACAATGTGTGTTTGTGCCCAAGGCGGCCCTCACACATGGGCGTGGCCTCATGGGCCATGCCGTTTTCTCCTACACTGAAGGTTTGACTCACTGCCAGCAGCAAGGTTTCTTGCCATGGGGAAGGAGGGGTTCTGACTTGTGCATCAGGTTCCCCCCTGTGCAGGGATTGGAGATAAGGTCTAGGTTCTGATGACTGAAAACCCAGGTTGGGAATGGATGGTGGCCTAAGGCAGTGGCGGGTCCAATGTGCTGGGTGTGCAGCCAGCTGTGTCGGTGTCTGTTGGAAGGTCTGGGCTCAGGCTATTTGCGACAGAGCATCAGTGTTTAAGGTAGCCTATGCAATTGGGGTGTTGCCGAGGGCCAAGCAGTTTGATCCTCATTTGGGGTTTCTGGGCAGCACCATAGACAAAGTTTTTCTCCTGGGAGGCAGGCGGAGTGCTTCATTGTGGCCCCAGAATTCCCAGTAGGGAGGGTTTGCAGGCCAGGAGTGTGAGGACGGAAGTCTAGGAACACAAGCTAAAGTGAGGATTGGAGCCAAGGGCAGAGCAGGCCCACTAGGCAGAGGCTGAATCAAAATCTCCTGCATCTGAAGTCAGGCTGAGGATCAGACGTTGGCTGAGGCTGGAGTATGTGTCCATGATGGCACCTTCATGAAGCGGGGGCCTCATGAGGCCAAGGAAGTTTTCCCACGCTGAGTTTGGAGGTTGCCCCAAACCACCAGGTTTCCTTCTGTGGGACATTCGAGTCCTGTTGCATGGCTCCAGGACATACCATACGGAAGGACTGGAGAGCACGGTTCGAAGGATGGATCCCTGTACAGCATGCCTCGCATTCCCATTGGCCATTAGCCACAAGATATGTTTGATCTGCTGCCTCTGGGGCACGCTAACCAGGGGGCTGAGTTGAAATGGCCTCTCCTGAGGATGCGTCATAATGTGCGTTTGGGTCCATGGAAACCTTGGAATGTGCTGGTTGTTCAGTGGCCCTGCGGAACTCTCCTACCTGAAGGGTTTGATACATCCCCAGTAAGTAAGCTCCCCATGTGGAGACGAGAGAGGTTTGGTTTGGTGCCTCAGAAAAGCCCCGTGTGCTGGTCTACGAAAACAGACCTCTGAGGACGGACACATGGAAACCAGAGCTAAGGTTCAGATTAGGGCCTGGGGGCCTGTCCATTTCAACCTTCTGTCTCTGGGGACACTGTCTGAGAGTCTAAGTGGAGATAGTTGCTCCGCTGGTGTCAGAGAGCCCCTCTTAGTCCAGGGTGGCCTACACTATTGATGGCCTCAGGGGCCTTGGAGCTTTTCCCTAACCTGTAGGGTTGTGGTCAATGGATTGGGCACAATTTCCTTGGAGAGGGCAGGCACAATCTTTCGCTGTGGCTCCAGAGGCCCTAGCCTGGCGGTTGTGTGGGTCCAGGCTGAGGGCACAGAAGTCTGAAAACACAAACTCAGCTTATGAGTGGCGCCTAGGGTATGGCAGGCCGGATGTACAGCCCGAGAGGGAGCTCCTGGGCCTCTGAAACAAGGGCGAGGGGGAGGCGTTCCTTCAGCCTTTTGTCTCTGGATGTTGTGTCCGAGATAGCCGTGGATTGGAGGGGTGGCCTCAGGGACTGTGGACGAGTATCCCTCTCTGGGGATTTGTCCCAGCTCCCAAGAGTTTGGGGTCATTTTGTGGGAAGGGTGGAAAAGTGTTGTCTGGCTCACGTGTCTCTCCAAGAAAGGGATTCCAGAGCAGAGCCCCAGGTACGGGCGGGGCGACTGGAAAACTCAAACACTGGTGAGGATTGGGTGCATAGGGGCTTGGCAAGCCCCATATGCGGGCTCTTGGCCCAGGCCCTGACAGGCCTTTCTTTGACATGGGGCTCATGCTGAGGGTCAGAGTGTGAATTTGTGCCCAAGCAGCACTCAAGTTTGGGCGTGGCATCAGGGACCAGGAAGGTTTCTCCCACCCTGAAGGTGTGACTCCATGCCAAGAGCAAGCTTTACAGCCACGGGGAAGGAGGAGTTCTGTGTTGTGCTTGCGATACCCAGCTGTGTGGAGAATTGATATAATGTCTAGGTTCAGATATCTGAAAACCAAGGTTAGGAAGAGGTGACGGCATAAGACCATGGCGTGTCCGAAGTGCTGGGTGTGCGGCCAGCTGTCTCCTTGTCTGTCTGGACGTCTGCTTCAGGCTGTGTCAGACAGAGCATGAGTGCCCAGAGCAGCCTATCCAGTTCGGGTACCGTCGAGGCCCGAGCAGGTTGATCCTCATCTGGGTTTTCTGGAGAGAGCCCCACAGGGAAACGTTTTTCTTCCCTTGGGCAGACCCTGGGCTGGGTTGTGGTTCTGGAGTTCCTAGTCCGGAGGGCTTGTTTGCCAGGAGTGTGAGGAAGGAAGTCTGAAAACACAAGCTAGCGTGAGGTTTGGGACCGATGGCACGGCAGGCCCACTCTGAGAGGCTGAATCGAGATCTCCTGCACTGAGGTCATTTCAACTATGAGACGTGCCTCAGGCTAGAGTTTTTGTCCAGCATGGCCTCTTCCTGAATGGTGTGGGGGCCTCATGAGGCCAGGAAGGTTTGCCTACGATGGGATTTGTGAACTACTCCAAACCTCAAGGTTTCCTTCTGCACGAAATTCGAGCGCTATTGGATGGTTCCAGGAGGCCCCATACGGAAAGCCTCGAGAGCAGGTGTCTAAGCGTGGATGCCTGGGAACGCCACCTCATATTCCCACTCTTTAGTCAGGACAAGGCAGGCTCAATCTGCGGGCTCCTGGGTGAGCTACCCAGAGGGGAGAGTTGAAATGGACTCTCCTGAAGATGAGTCCTACTGTGGCTTGGTGGCCTGGGAGACATTGGAATGTGGAGGTGGCTCAGGGACTCTGCAGGATTCTCCAACCTGAGGTGTTTGACACGGCTCCAACAAGGAAGCTTCCCATGTGGAGACGAGAGAAGTTCTGTTCAGTGCCTCAGGAAAGCCCCATATCCTGTTCTTCGAACCAAAGCCTCTGAGGAGTGACACCTGGAAAACAAAGCAAGAGTTGAGATTAGGGCCTGAGTGCCTGTCCGGCTCAACCTTCTATCTCTGTTGACATCTGTGTGCATGCCTTCATGGAGCTAGCAGCTCAGCTTGTGTCTGAAGGCCCCTGTGTGTGCAGGGAGGCTCCCGGTAATGGTATGTCCTCGGGGGCCTTGAGGTTTCTCATATTCTGGAGGTGTGTGGCCAAAGGAATGGACAGAGTTTCCCAGGAGAGAGCAGGCATGGTCCTGTGGTATGGCTCCAGAGGACCCAGCCTAGAGGCTGTGTTTGCCAGGGCTGTGGGGACAGATGTCTGAAAAAGCAAACTTGGCTCAGGTAGGGGCCAAGGTAATGGCAGGCCTGATCTCCAGTCCGAGAGGGGAGATCCTCTGGATATCAAAGGAGGGCAATTGGGAGGCAGTCGCTCAGGCTTTTGTCTCTGGGTGTTGCGTTCACAGTGGCCGTTCAGGGTAGGGGTTGCTTCAGGGGCCGAGGAAGAGCCTTCCTCTCGGGGGATTGTCCAAGCTCCCAAGTGTTTGGGTTCATTCTGTGGGAAGGGAAGAGTACTGTTTTCTGCCACAGGGGACCCCCCAGGAGAGGGACTCTAGAGCACAGCAGTGGGTTCCCTCAACTGGAATACACACCATCTAGTTAGTCCTGCGTGCCTATGGGCATGGCAAGCCACATATGCGGGCTCTTGGTCCAATCACTGAGAGGCGTTACTTGAATAAGGTACTCACGCTGAGGGTCACAATGTGTGTTTGTGCCCAAGGCGGCCCTCACACATGGGCGTGGCCTCATGGGCCATGCCGTTTTCTCCTACACTGAAGGTTTGACTCACTGCCAGCAGCAAGGTTTCTTGCCATGGGGAAGGAGGGGTTCTGACTTGTGCATCAGGTTCCCCCCTGTGCAGGGATTGGAGATAAGGTCTAGGTTCTGATGACTGAAAACCCAGGTTGGGAATGGATGGTGGCCTAAGGCAGTGGCGGGTCCAATGTGCTGGGTGTGCAGCCAGCTGTGTCGGTGTCTGTTGGAAGGTCTGGGCTCAGGCTATTTGCGACAGAGCATCAGTGTTTAAGGTAGCCTATGCAATTGGGGTGTTGCCGAGGGCCAAGCAGTTTGATCCTCATTTGGGGTTTCTGGGCAGCACCATAGACAAGGATTTTCTCCTGGGAGGCAGGCACAGTGCTTCATTGTGGCCCCAGAATTCCCAGTAGGGAGGGTTTGTGGGCCAGGAGTGTGAGGACGGAAGTCTAGGAACACAAGCTAAAGTGAGGATTGGAGCCAAGGGCAGAGCAGGCCCACTAGGCAGAGGCTGAATCAAAATCTCCTGCATCTGAAGTCAGGCTGAGGATCAGACGTTGGCTGAGGCTGGAGTATGTGTCCATGATGGCACCTTCATGAAGCGGGGGCCTCATGAGGCCAAGGAAGTTTTCCCACGCTGAGTTTGGGGGTTGCCCCAAACCACCAGGTTTCCTTCTGTGGGACATTCGAGTCCTGTTGCATGGCTCCAGGACATACCATACGGAAGGACTGGAGAGCACGGTTCGAAGGATGGATCCCTGTACAGCATGCCTCGCATTCCCATTGGCCATTAGCCACAAGATATGTTTGATCTGCTGCCTCTGGGGCACGCTAACCAGGGGGCTGAGTTGAAGTGGCCTCTCCTGAGGATGCGTCATAATGTGCGTTTGGGTCCATGGAAACCTTGGAATGTGCTGGTTGTTCAGTGGCCCTGCGGAACTCTCCTACCTGAAGGGTTTGATACATCCCCAGTAAGTAAGCTCCCCATGTGGAGGCGAGAGAGGTTTGGTTTGGTGCCTCAGAAAAGACCCGTGTGCTGGTCTACGAAAACAGACCACTGAGGACGGACACATGGAAACCAAAGCTAACTTTCAGATTAGGGCCTGGGGGCCTGTCCATTTTAACCTTCTGTCTCTGGAGACACTGTCTGAGAGTCTAAGTGGAGATAGTTGCTCCGCTGGTGTCTTAGTCCAGGGTGGCCTACACTATTGATGGCCTCAGGGGCCTTGGAGCTTTTCCCTAACCTGTAGGGTTGTGGTCAATGGATTGGGCACAATTTCCTTGGAGAGGGCAGGCACAATCTTTCGCTGTGGCTCCAGAGGCCCTAGCCTGGCGGTTGTGTGGGTCCAGGCTGAGGGCACAGAAGTCTGAAAACACAAACTCAGCTTATGAGTGGCGCCTAGGGTATGGCAGGCCGGATGTACAGCCCGAGAGGGAGCTCCTGGGCCTCTGAAACAAGGGCGAGGGGGAGGCGTTCCTTCAGCCTTTTGTCTCTGGATGTTGTGTCCGAGATAGCCGTGGATTGGAGGGGTGGCCTCAGGGACTGTGGACGAGTATCCCTCTCTGGGGATTTGTCCCAGCTCCCAAGAGTTTGGGGTCATTTTGTGGGAAGGGTGGAAAAGTGTTGTCTGGCTCACGTGTCTCTCCAAGAAAGGGATTCCAGAGCAGAGCCCCAGGTACGGGCGGGGCGACTGGAAAACTCAAACACTGGTGAGGATTGGGTGCATAGGGGCTTGGCAAGCCCCATATGCGGGCTCTTGGCCCAGGCCCTGACAGGCCTTTCTTTGACATGGGGCTCATGCTGAGGGTCAGAGTGTGAATTTGTGCCCAAGCAGCACTCAAGTTTGGGCGTGGCATCAGGGACCAGGAAGGTTTCTCCCACCCTGAAGGTGTGACTCCATGCCAAGAGCAAGCTTTACAGCCACGGGGAAGGAGGAGTTCTGTGTTGTGCTTGCGATACCCAGCTGTGTGGAGAATTGATATAATGTCTAGGTTCAGATATCTGAAAACCAAGGTTAGGAAGAGGTGACGGCATAAGACCATGGCGTGTCCGAAGTGCTGGGTGTGCGGCCAGCTGTCTCCTTGTCTGTCTGGACGTCTGCTTCAGGCTGTGTCAGACAGAGCATGAGTGCCCAGAGCAGCCTATCCAGTTCGGGTACCGTCGAGGCCCGAGCAGGTTGATCCTCATCTGGGTTTTCTGGAGAGAGCCCCACAGGGAAACGTTTTTCTTCCCTTGGGCAGACCCTGGGCTGGGTTGTGGTTCTGGAGTTCCTAGTCCGGAGGGCTTGTTTGCCAGGAGTGTGAGGAAGGAAGTCTGAAAACACAAGCTAGCGTGAGGTTTGGGACCGATGGCACGGCAGGCCCACTCTGAGAGGCTGAATCGAGATCTCCTGCACTGAGGTCATTTCAACTCTGAGACGTGCCTCAGGCTAGAGTTTTTGTCCAGCATGGCCTCTTCCTGAATGGTGTGGGGGCCTCATGAGGCCAGGAAGGTTTGCCTACGATGGGATTTGTGAACTACTCCAAACCTCAAGGTTTCCTTCTGCACGAAAGTCGAGCGCTATTGGATGGTTCCAGGAGGCCCCATACGGAAAGCCTCGAGAGCAGGTGTCTAAGCGTGGATGCCTGGGAACGCCACCTCATATTCCCACTCTTTAGTCAGGACAAGGCAGGCTCAATCTGCGGGCTCCTGGGTGAGCTACCCAGAGGGGAGAGTTGAAATGGACTCTCCTGAAGATGAGTCCTACTGTGGCTTGGTGGCCTGGGAGACCTTGGAATGTGGAGGTGGCTCAGGGACTCTGCAGGATTCTCCAACCTGAGGTGTTTGACACGGCTCCAACAAGGAAGCTTCCCATGTGGAGACGAGAGAAGTTCTGTTCAGTGCCTCAGGAAAGCCCCATATCCTGTTCTTCGAACCAAAGCCTCTGAGGAGTGACACCTGGAAAACAAAGCAAGAGTTGAGATTAGGGCCTGAGTGCCTGTCCGGCTCAACCTTCTATCTCTGTTGACATCTGTGTGCATGCCTTCATGGAGCTAGCAGCTCAGCTTGTGTCTGAAGGCCCCTGTGTGTGCAGGGAGGCTCCCGGTAATGGTATGTCCTCGGGGGCCTTGAGGTTTCTCATATTCTGGAGGTGTGTGGCCAAAGGAATGGACAGAGTTTCCCAGGAGAGAGCAGGCATGGTCCTGTGGTATGGCTCCAGAGGACCCAGCCTAGAGGCTGTGTTTGCCAGGGCTGTGGGGACAGATGTCTGAAAAAGCAAACTTGGCTCAGGTAGGGGCCAAGGTAATGGCAGGCCTGATCTCCAGTCCGAGAGGGGAGATCCTCTGGATATCAAAGGAGGGCAATTGGGAGGCAGTCGCTCAGGCTTTTGTCTCTGGGTGTTGCGTTCACAGTGGCCGTTCAGGGTAGGGGTTGCTTCAGGGGCCGAGGAAGAGCCTTCCTCTCGGGGGATTGTCCAAGCTCCCAAGTGTTTGGGTTCATTCTGTGGGAAGGGAAGAGTACTGTTTTCTGCCACAGGGGACCCCCCAGGAGAGGGACTCTAGAGCACAGCAGTGGGTTCCCTCAACTGGAATACACACCATCTAGTTAGTCCTGCGTGCCTATGGGCATGGCAAGCCACATATGCGGGCTCTTGGTCCAATCACTGAGAGGCGTTACTTGAATAAGGTACTCACGCTGAGGGTCACAATGTGTGTTTGTGCCCAAGGCGGCCCTCACACATGGGCGTGGCCTGATGGGCCATGCCGTTTTCTCCTACACTGAAGGTTTGACTCACTGCCAGCAGCAAGGTTTCTTGCCATGGGGAAGGAGGGGTTCTGACTTGTGCATCAGGTTCCCCCCTGTGCAGGGATTGGAGATAAGGTCTAGGTTCTGATGACTGAAAACCCAGGTTGGGAATGGATGGTGGCCTAAGGCAGTGGCGGGTCCAATGTGCTGGGTGTGCAGCCAGCTGTGTCGGTGTCTGTTGGAAGGTCTGGGCTCAGGCTATTTGCGACAGAGCATCAGTGTTTAAGGTAGCCTATGCAATTGGGGTGTTGCCGAGGGCCAAGCAGTTTGATCCTCATTTGGGGTTTCTGGGCAGCACCATAGACAAGGATTTTCTCCTGGGAGGCAGGCACAGTGCTTCATTGTGGCCCCAGAATTCCCAGTAGGGAGGGTTTGTGGGCCAGGAGTGTGAGGACGGAAGTCTAGGAACACAAGCTAAAGTGAGGATTGGAGCCAAGGGCAGAGCAGGCCCACTAGGCAGAGGCTGAATCAAAATCTCCTGCATCTGAAGTCAGGCTGAGGATCAGACGTTGGCTGAGGCTGGAGTATGTGTCCATGATGGCACCTTCATGAAGCGGGGGCCTCATGAGGCCAAGGAAGTTTTCCCACGCTGAGTTTGGGGGTTGCCCCAAACCACCAGGTTTCCTTCTGTGGGACATTCGAGTCCTGTTGCATGGCTCCAGGACATACCATACGGAAGGACTGGAGAGCACGGTTCGAAGGATGGATCCCTGTACAGCATGCCTCGCATTCCCATTGGCCATTAGCCACAAGATATGTTTGATCTGCTGCCTCTGGGGCACGCTAACCAGGGGGCTGAGTTGAAGTGGCCTCTCCTGAGGATGCGTCATAATGTGCGTTTGGGTCCATGGAAACCTTGGAATGTGCTGGTTGTTCAGTGGCCCTGCGGAACTCTCCTACCTGAAGGGTTTGATACATCCCCAGTAAGTAAGCTCCCCATGTGGAGACGAGAGAGGTTTGGTTTGGTGCCTCAGAAAAGACCCGTGTGCTGGTCTACGAAAACAGACCACTGAGGACGGACACATGGAAACCAAAGCTAACTTTCAGATTAGGGCCTGGGGGCCTGTCCATTTTAACCTTCTGTCTCTGGGGACACTGTCTGAGAGTCTAAGTGGAGATAGTTGCTCCGCTGGTGTCTTAGTCCAGGGTGGCCTACACTATTGATGGCCTCAGGGGCCTTGGAGCTTTTCCCTAACCTGTAGGGTTGCGGTCAATGGATTGGGCACAATTTCCTTGGAGAGGGCAGGCACAATCTTTCGCTGTGGCTCCAGAGGCCCTAGCCTGGCGGTTGTGTGGGTCCAGGCTGAGGGCACAGAAGTCTGAAAACACAAACTCAGCTTATGAGTGGCGCCTAGGGTATGGCAGGCCGGATGTACAGCCCGAGAGGGAGCTCCTGGGCCTCTGAAACAAGGGCGAGGGGGAGGCGTTCCTTCAGCCTTTTGTCTCTGGATGTTGTGTCCGAGATAGCCGTGGATTGGAGGGGTGGCCTCAGGGACTGTGGACGAGTATCCCTCTCTGGGGATTTGTCCCAGCTCCCAAGAGTTTGGGGTCATTTTGTGGGAAGGGTGGAAAAGTGTTGTCTGGCTCACGTGTCTCTCCAAGAAAGGGATTCCAGAGCAGAGCCCCAGGTACGGGCGGGGCGACTGGAAAACTCAAACACTGGTGAGGATTGGGTGCATAGGGGCTTGGCAAGCCCCATATGCGGGCTCTTGGCCCAGGCCCTGACAGGCCTTTCTTTGACATGGGGCTCATGCTGAGGGTCAGAGTGTGAATTTGTGCCCAAGCAGCACTCAAGTTTGGGCGTGGCATCAGGGACCAGGAAGGTTTCTCCCACCCTGAAGGTGTGACTCCATGCCAAGAGCAAGCTTTACAGCCACGGGGAAGGAGGAGTTCTGTGTTGTGCTTGCGATACCCAGCTGTGTGGAGAATTGATATAATGTCTAGGTTCAGATATCTGAAAACCAAGGTTAGGAAGAGGTGACGGCATAAGACCATGGCGTGTCCGAAGTGCTGGGTGTGCGGCCAGCTGTCTCCTTGTCTGTCTGGACGTCTGCTTCAGGCTGTGTCAGACAGAGCATGAGCGCCCAGAGCAGCCTATCCAGTTCGGGTACCGTCGAGGCCCGAGCAGGTTGATCCTCATCTGGGTTTTCTGGAGAGAGCCCCACAGGGAAACGTTTTTCTTCCCTTGGGCAGACCCTGGGCTGGGTTGTGGTTCTGGAGTTCCTAGTCCGGAGGGCTTGTTTGCCAGGAGTGTGAGGAAGGAAGTCTGAAAACACAAGCTAGCGTGAGGTTTGGGACCGATGGCACGGCAGGCCCACTCTGAGAGGCTGAATCGAGATCTCCTGCACTGAGGTCATTTCAACTCTGAGACGTGCCTCAGGCTAGAGTTTTTGTCCAGCATGGCCTCTTCCTGAATGGTGTGGGGGCCTCATGAGGCCAGGAAGGTTTGCCTACGATGGGATTTGTGAACTACTCCAAACCTCAAGGTTTCCTTCTGCACGAAAGTCGAGCGCTATTGGATGGTTCCAGGAGGCCCCATACGGAAAGCCTCGAGAGCAGGTGTCTAAGCGTGGATGCCTGGGAACGCCACCTCATATTCCCACTCTTTAGTCAGGACAAGGCAGGCTCAATCTGCGGGCTCCTGGGTGAGCTACCCAGAGGGGAGAGTTGAAATGGACTCTCCTGAAGATGAGTCCTACTGTGGCTTGGTGGCCTGGGAGACCTTGGAATGTGGAGGTGGCTCAGGGACTCTGCAGGATTCTCCAACCTGAGGTGTTTGACACGGCTCCAACAAGGAAGCTTCCCATGTGGAGACGAGAGAAGTTCTGTTCAGTGCCTCAGGAAAGCCCCATATCCTGTTCTTCGAACCAAAGCCTCTGAGGAGTGACACCTGGAAAACAAAGCAAGAGTTGAGATTAGGGCCTGAGTGCCTGTCCGGCTCAACCTTCTATCTCTGTTGACATCTGTGTGCATGCCTTCATGGAGCTAGCAGCTCAGCTTGTGTCTGAAGGCCCCTGTGTGTGCAGGGAGGCTCCCGGTAATGGTATGTCCTCGGGGGCCTTGAGGTTTCTCATATTCTGGAGGTGTGTGGCCAAAGGAATGGACAGAGTTTCCCAGGAGAGAGCAGGCATGGTCCTGTGGTATGGCTCCAGAGGACCCAGCCTAGAGGCTGTGTTTGCCAGGGCTGTGGGGACAGATGTCTGAAAAAGCAAACTTGGCTCAGGTAGGGGCCAAGGTAATGGCAGGCCTGATCTCCAGTCCGAGAGGGGAGATCCTCTGGATATCAAAGGAGGGCAATTGGGAGGCAGTCGCTCAGGCTTTTGTCTCTGGGTGTTGCGTTCACAGTGGCCGTTCAGGGTAGGGGTTGCTTCAGGGGCCGAGGAAGAGCCTTCCTCTCGGGGGATTGTCCAAGCTCCCAAGTGTTTGGGTTCATTCTGTGGGAAGGGAAGAGTACTGTTTTCTGCCACAGGGGACCCCCCAGGAGAGGGACTCTAGAGCACAGCAGTGGGTTCCCTCAACTGGAATACACACCATCTAGTTAGTCCTGCGTGCCTATGGGCATGGCAAGCCACATATGCGGGCTCTTGGTCCAATCACTGAGAGGCGTTACTTGAATAAGGTACTCACGCTGAGGGTCACAATGTGTGTTTGTGCCCAAGGCGGCCCTCACACATGGGCGTGGCCTCATGGGCCATGCCGTTTTCTCCTACACTGAAGGTTTGACTCACTGCCAGCAGCAAGGTTTCTTGCCATGGGGAAAGAGGGGTTCTGACTTGTGCATCAGGTTCCCCCCTGTGCAGGGATTGGAGATAAGGTCTAGGTTCTGATGACTGAAAACCCAGGTTGGGAATGGATGGTGGCCTAAGGCAGTGGCGGGTCCAATGTGCTGGGTGTGCAGCCAGCTGTGTCGGTGTCTGTTGGAAGGTCTGGGCTCAGGCTATTTGCGACAGAGCATCAGTGTTTAAGGTAGCCTATGCAATTGGGGTGTTGCCGAGGGCCAAGCAGTTTGATCCTCATTTGGGGTTTCTGGGCAGCACCATAGACAAGGATTTTCTCCTGGGAGGCAGGCACAGTGCTTCATTTTGGCCCCAGAATTCCCAGTAGGGAGGGTTTGTGGGCCAGGAGTGTGAGGACGGAAGTCTAGGAACACAAGCTAAAGTGAGGATTGGAGCCAAGGGCAGAGCAGGCCCACTAGGCAGAGGCTGAATCAAAATCTCCTGCATCTGAAGTCAGGCTGAGGATCAGACGTTGGCTGAGGCTGGAGTATGTGTCCATGATGGCACCTTCATGAAGCGGGGGCCTCATGAGGCCAAGGAAGTTTTCCCACGCTGAGTTTGGAGGTTGCCCCAAACCACCAGGTTTCCTTCTGTGGGACATTCGAGTCCTGTTGCATGGCTCCAGGACATACCATACGGAAGGACTGGAGAGCACGGTTCGAAGGATGGATCCCTGTACAGCATGCCTCGCATTCCCATTGGCCATTAGCCACAAGATATGTTTGATCTGCTGCCTCTGGGGCACGCTAACCAGGGGGCTGAGTTGAAATGGCCTCTCTGAGGATGCGTCATAATGTGCGTTTGGGTCTATGGAAACCTTGGAATGTGCTGGTTGTTCAGTGGCCCTGCGGAACTCTCCTACCTGAAGGGTTTGATACATCCCCAGTAAGTAAGCTCCCCATGTGGAGACGAGAGAGGTTTGGTTTGGTGCCTCAGAAAAGCCCCGTGTGCTGGTCTACGAAAACAGACCTCTGAGGACGGACACATGGAAACCAGAGCTAAGGTTCAGATTAGGGCCTGGGGGCCTGTCCATTTCAACCTTCTGTCTCTGGGGACACTGTCTGAGAGTCTAAGTGGAGATAGTTGCTCCGCTGGTGTCAGAGAGCCCCTCTTAGTCCAGGGTGGCCTACACTATTGATGGCCTCAGGGGCCTTGGAGCTTTTCCCTAACCTGTAGGGTTGTGGTCAATGGATTGGGCACAATTTCCTTGGAGAGGGCAGGCACAATCTTTCGCTGTGGCTCCAGAGGCCCTAGCCTGGCGGTTGTGTGGGTCCAGGCTGAGGGCACAGAAGTCTGAAAACACAAACTCAGCTTATGAGTGGCGCCTAGGGTATGGCAGGCCGGATGTACAGCCCGAGAGGGAGCTCCTGGGCCTCTGAAACAAGGGCGAGGGGGAGGCGTTCCTTCAGGCTTTTGTCTCTGGATGTTGTGTCCGAGATAGCCGTGGATTGGAGGGGTGGCCTCAGGGACTGTGGACGAGTATCCCTCTCTGGGGATTTGTCCCAGCTCCCAAGAGTTTGGGGTCATTTTGTGGGAAGGGTGGAGTCGTGTTGTCTGGCTCACGTGTCTCTCCAAGAAAGGGATTCCAGAGCAGAGCCCCAGGTACGGGCGGGCCGACTGGAAAACTCAAACACTGGTGAGGATTGGGTGCATAGGGGCTTGGCAATCCCCATATGCGGGCTCTTGGCCCAGGCCCTGACAGGCCTTTCTTTGACATGGGGCTCATGCTGAGGGTCAGAGTGTGAATTTGTGCCCAAGCAGCACTCAAGTTTGGGCGTGGCATCAGGGACCAGGAAGGTTTCTCCCACCCTGAAGGTGTGACTCCATGCCAAGAGCAAGCTTTACAGCCACGGGGAAGGAGGAGTTCTGTGTTGTGCTTGCGATACCCAGCTGTGTGGAGAATTGATATAATGTCTAGGTTCAGATATCTGAAAACCAAGGTTAGGAAGAGGTGACGGCATAAGACCATGGCGTGTCCGAAGTGCTGGGTGTGCGGCCAGCTGTCTCCTTGTCTGTCTGGACGTCTGGCTTCAGGCTGTGTCAGACAGAGCATGAGTGCCCAGAGCAGCCTATCCAGTTCGGGTACCGTCGAGGCCCGAGCAGGTTGATCCTCATCTGGGTTTTCTGGAGAGAGCCCCACAGGGAAACGTTTTTCTTCCCTTGGGCAGACCCTGGGCTGGGTTGTGGTTCTGGAGTTCCTAGTCCGGAGGGCTTGTTTGCCAGGAGTGTGAGGAAGGAAGTCTGAAAACACAAGCTAGCGTGAGGTTTGGGACCGATGGCACGGCAGGCCCACTCTGAGAGGCTGAATCGAGATCTCCTGCACTGAGGTCATTTCAACTCTGAGACGTGCCTCAGGCTAGAGTTTTTGTCCAGCATGGCCTCTTCCTGAATGGTGTGGGGGCCTCATGAGGCCAGGAAGGTTTGCCTACGATGGGATTTGTGAACTCCTCCAAACCTCAAGGTTTCCTTCTGCACGAAAGTCGAGTGCTATTGGATGGTTCCAGGAGGCCCCATACGGAAAGACTCGAGAGCAGGTGTCTAAGCATGGATGCCTGGGAACGCCACCTCATATTCCCACTCTTTAGTCAGGACAAGGCAGGCTCAATCTGCGGGCTCCTGGGTGAGCTACCCAGAGGGGAGAGTTGAAATGGACTCTCCTGAAGATGAGTCCTACTGTGGCTTGGTGGCCTGGGAGACCTTGGAATGTGGAGGTGGCTCAGGGACTCTGCAGGATTCTCCAACCTGAGGTGTTTGACACGGCTCCAACAAGGAAGCTTCCCATGTGGAGACGAGAGAAGTTCTGTTCAGTGCCTCAGGAAAGCCCCATATCCTGTTCTTCGAACCAAAGCCTCTGAGGAGTGACACCTGGAAAACAAAGCAAGAGTTGAGATTAGGGCCTAAGGGCCTGTCCGGCTCAACCTTCTATCTCTGTTGACATCTGTGTGCATGCCTTCATGGAGGTAGCAGCTCCTCTTGTGTCCGAAGGCCCCTGTGTGTGCAGGGAGGCTCCCGGTAATGGTATGTCCTCGGGGGCCTTGAGGTTTCTCATATTCTGGAGGTGTGTGGCCAAAGGAATGGACAGAGTTTCCCAGGAGAGAGCAGGCATGGTCCTGTGGTATGGCTCCAGAGGACCCAGCCTAGAGGCTGTGTTTGCCAGGGCTGTGGGGACAGATGTCTGAAAAAGCAAACTTGGCTCAGGTAGGGGCCAAGGTAATGGCAGGCCTGATCTCCAGTCCGAGAGGGGAGATCCTCTGGATATCAAAGGAGGGCAAGAGGGAGGCAGTCGCTCAGGCTTTTGTCTCTGGGTGTTGCGTTCACAGTGGCCGTTCAGGGTAGGGGTTGCTTCAGGGGCAGAGGAAGAGCCTTCCTCTCGGGGGATTGTCCAAGCTCCCAAGTGTATGGGTTCATTCTGTGGCAAGGGAAGAGTACTGTTTTCTGCCACAGGGGCCCCCCCAAGAGAGGGACTCTAGAGCACAGCAGTGGGTTCCCTCAACTGGAATACACACCATCTAGTTAGTCCTGCGTGCCTATGGGCATGGCAAGCCACATATGCGGGCTCTTGGTCCAATCACTGAGAGGCGTTACTTGAATAAGGTACTCACGCTGAGGGTCACAATGTGTGTTTGTGCCCAAGGCGGCCCTCACACATGGGCGTGGCCTCATGGGCCATG
Source organism: Mustela nivalis (assembly GCF_964662115.1). Lineage (NCBI taxonomy): Eukaryota > Metazoa > Chordata > Mammalia > Carnivora > Mustelidae > Mustela > Mustela nivalis. The sequence continues at coordinate 49,996 of NW_028135520.1, forward strand.
CCGTTTTCTCCTACACTGAAGGTTTGACTCACTGCCAGCAGCAAGGTTTCTTGCCATGGGGAAGGAGGGGTTCTGACTTGTGCATCAGGTTCCGCCCTGTGGAGGTATTGGAGATAAGGTCTAGGTTCTGATGACTGAAAACCCAGGTTGGGAATGGATGGTGGCCTAAGTCAGTGGCGGGTCCAATGTGCTGGGTGTGCAGCCAGCTGTGTCGGTGTCTGTTGAAAGGTCTGGGCTCAGGCTATTTGCGACAGAGCATCAGTGTTTAAGGTAGCCTATGCAATTGGGGTGTTGCCGAGGGCCAAGCAGTTTGATCCTCATTTGGGGTTTCTGGACAGCACCATAGACAAAGTTTTTCTCCTGGGAGGCAGGCGGAGTGCTTCATTGTGGCCCCAGAATTCCCAGAAGGGAGGGTTTGTGGGCCAGGAGTGTGAGGACGGAAGTCTAGGAACACAAGCTAAAGTGAGGATTGGAGCCAAGGGCAGAGCAGGCCCACTAGGCAGAGGCTGAATCAAAATCTCCTGCATCTGAAGTCAGGCTGAGGATCAGACGTTGGCTGAGGCTGGAGTATGTGTCCATGATGGCACCTTCATGAAGCGGGGGCCTCATGAGGCCAAGGAAGTTTTCCCACGCTGAGTTTGGAGGTTGCCCCAAACCACCAGGTTTCCTTCTGTGGGACATTCGAGTCCTGTTGCATGGCTCCAGGACATACCATACGGAAGGACTGGAGAGCACGGTTCGAAGGATGGATCCCTGTACAGCATGCCTCGCATTCCCATTGGCCATTAGCCACAAGATATGTTTGATCTGCTGCCTCTGGGGCACGCTAACCAGGGGGCTGAGTTGAAATGGCCTCTCCTGAGGATGCCTCATAATGTGCGTTTGGGTCCATGGAAACCTTGGAATGTGCTGGTTGTTCAGTGGCCCTGCGGAACTCTCCTACCTGAAGGGTTTGATACATCCCCAGTAAGTAAGCTCCCCATGTGGAGGCGAGAGAGGTTTGGTTTGGTGCCTCAGAAAAGCCCCGTGTGCTGGTCTACGAAAACAGACCTCTGAGGACGGACACATGGAAACCAGAGCTAAGGTTCAGATTAGGGCCTGGGGGCCTGTCCATTTCAACCTTCTGTCTCTGGGGACACTGTCTGAGAGTCTAAGTGGAGATAGTTGCTCCGCTGGTGTCAGAGAGCCCCTCTTAGTCCAGGGTGGCCTACAGTATTGATGGCCTCAGGGGCCTTGGAGCTTTTCCCTAACCTGTAGGGTTGCGGTCAATGGATTGGGCACAATTTCCTTGGAGAGGGCAGGCACAATCTTTCGCTGTGGCTCCAGAGGCCCTAGCCTGGCGGTTGTGTGGGTCCAGGCTGAGGGCACAGAAGTCTGAAAACACAAACTCAGCTTATGAGTGGCGCCTAGGGTATGGCAGGCCGGATGTACAGCCCGAGAGGGAGCTCCTGGGCCTCTGAAACAAGGGCGAGTGGGAGGCGTTCCTTCAGGCTTTTGTCTCTGGATGTTGTGTCCGAGATAGCCGTGGATTGGAGGCGTGGCCTCAGGGACTGTGGACGAGTATCGCTCTCTGGGGATTTGTCCCAGCTCCCAAGAGTTTGGGGTCATTTTGTGGGAAGGGTGGAGTCGTGTTGTCTGGCTCATGTGTCTCTCCAAGAAAGGGATTCCAGAGCAGAGCCCCAGGTACGGGCGGGGCGACTGGAAAACTCAAACACTGGTGAGGATTGGGTGCATAGGGGCTTGGCAAGCCCCATATGCGGGCTCTTGGCCCAGGCCCTGACAGGCCTTTCTTTGACATGGGGCTCATGCTGAGGGTCAGAGTGTGAATTTGTGCCCAAGCAGCACTCAAGTTTGGGCGTGGCATCAGGGACCAGGAAGGTTTCTCCCACCCTGAAGGTGTGACTCCATGCCAAGAGCAAGCTTTACAGCCACGGGGAAGGAGGAGTTCTGTGTTGTGCTTGCGATACCCAGCTGTGTGGAGAATTGATATAATGTCTAGGTTCAGATATCTGAAAACCAAGGTTAGGAAGAGGTGACGGCATAAGACCATGGCGTGTCCAAAGTGCTGGGTGTGCGGCCAGCTGTCTCCTTGTCTGTCTGGACGTCTGGCTTCAGGCTGTGTCAGACAGAGCATGAGTGCCCAGAGCAGCCTATCCAGTTCGGGTACCGTCGAGGCCCGAGCAGGTTGATCCTCATCTGGGTTTTCTGGAGAGAGCCCCACAGGGAAACGTTTTTCTTCCCTTGGGCAGACCCTGGGCTGGGTTGTGGTTCTGGAGTTCCTAGTCCGGAGGGCTTGTTTGCCAGGAGTGTGAGGAAGGAAGTCTGAAAACACAAGCTAGCTTGAGGTTTGGGACCGATGGCACGGCAGGCCCACTCTGAGAGGCTGAATCGAGATCTCCTGCACTGAGGTCATTTCAACTCTGAGACGTGCCTCAGGCTAGAGTTTTTGTCCAGCATGGCCTCTTCCTGAATGGTGTGGGGGCCTCATGAGGCCAGGAAGGTTTTCCTACGATGGGATTTGTGAACTACTCCAAACCTCAAGGTTTCCTTCTGCACGAAAGTCGAGTGCTATTGGATGGTTCCAGGAGGCCCCATACGGAAAGACTCGAGAGCAGGTGTCTAAGCATGGATGCCTGGGAACGCCACCTCATATTCCCACTCTTTAGTCAGGACAAGGCAGGCTCAATCTGCGGGCTCCTGGGTGAGCTACCCAGAGGGGAGAGTTGAAATGGACTCTCCTGAAGATGAGTCCTACTGTGGCTTGGTGGCCTGGGAGACCTTGGAATGTGGAGGTGGCTCAGGGACTCTGCAGGATTCTCCAACCTGAGGTGTTTGACACGGCTCCAACAAGGAAGCTTCCCATGTGGAGACGAGAGAAGTTCTGTTCAGTGCCTCAGGAAAGCCCCATATCCTGTTCTTCGAACCAAAGCCTCTGAGGAGTGACACCTGGAAAACCAAGCAAGAGTTGAGATTAGGGCCTAAGGGCCTGTCGGGCTCAACCTTCTATCTCTGTTGACATCGGTGTGCATGCCTTCATGGAGGTAGCAGCTCCGCTTGTGTCCGAAGGCCCCTGTGTGTGCAGGGAGGCTCCCGGTAATGGTATGTCCTCGGGGGCCTTGAGGTTTCTCATATTCTGGAGGTGTGTGGCCAAAGGAATGGACAGAGTTTCCCAGGAGAGAGCAGGCATGGTCCTGTGGTATGGCTCCAGAGGACCCAGCCTAGAGGCTGTGTTTGCCAGGGCTGTGGGGACAGATGTCTGAAAAAGCAAACTTGGCTCAGGTAGGGGCCAAGGTAATGGCAGGCCTGATCTCCAGTCCGAGAGGGGAGATCCTCTGGATATCAAAGGAGGGCAAGTGGGAGGCAGTCGCTCAGGCTTTTGTCTCTGGGTGTTGCGTTCACAGAGGCCGTTCAGGGTAGGGGTTGCTTCAGGGGCCGAGGAAGAGCCTTCCTCTCGGGGGATTGTCCAAGCTCCCAAGTGTTTGGGTTCATTCTGTGGGAAGGGAAGAGTACTGTTTTCTGCCACAGGGGACCCCCCAGGAGAGGGACTCTAGAGCACAGCAGTGGGTTCCCTCAACTGGAATACACACCATCTAGTTAGTCCTGCGTGCCTATGGGCATGGCAAGCCACATATGCGGGCTCTTGGTCCAATCACTGAGAGGCGTTACTTGAATAAGGTACTCACGCTGAGGGTCACAATGTGTGTTTGTGCCCAAGGCGTCCCTCACACATGGGCGTGGCCTCATGGGCCATGCCGTTTTCTCCTACACTGAAGGTTTGACTCACTGCCAGCAGCAAGGTTTCTTGCCATGGGGAAGGAGGGGTTCTGACTTGTGCATCAGGTTCCCCCCTGTGCAGGGATTGGAGATAAAGTCTAGGTTCTGATGACTGAAAACCCAGGTTGGGAATGGATGGTGGCCTAAGGCAGTGGCGGGTCCAATGTGCTGGGTGTGCAGCCAGCTGTGTCGGTGTCTGTTGGAAGGTCTGGGCTCAGGCTATTTGCGACAGAGCATCAGTGTTTAAGGTAGCCTATGCAATTGGGGTGTTGCCGAGGGCCAAGCAGTTTGATCCTCATTTGGGGTTTCTGGGCAGCACCATAGACAAAGTTTTTCTCCTGGGAGGCAGGCGGAGTGCTTCATTGTGGCCCCAGAATTCCCAGAAGGGAGGGTTTGTGGGCCAGGAGTGTGAGGACGGAAGTCTAGGAACACAAGCTAAAGTGAGGATTGGAGCCAAGGGCAGAGCAGGCCCACTAGGCAGAGGCTGAATCAAAATCTCCTGCATCTGAAGTCAGGCTGAGGATCAGACGTTGACTGAGGCTGGAGTATGTGTCCATGATGGCACCTTCATGAAGCGGGGGCCTCATGAGGCCAAGGAAGTTTTCCCACGCTGAGTTTGGAGGTTGCCCCAAACCACCAGGTTTCCTTCTGTGGGACATTCGAGTCCTGTTGCATGGCTCCAGGACATACCATACGGAAGGACTGGAGAGCACGGTTCGAAGGATGGATCCCTGTACAGCATGCCTCGCATTCCCATTGACCATTAGCCACAAGATATGTTTGATCTGCTGCCTCTGGGGCACGCTAACCAGGGGGCTGAGTTGAAATGGCCTCTCCTGAGGATGCGTCATAATGTGCGTTTGGGTCCATGGAAACCTTGGAATGTGCTGGTTGTTCAGTGGCCCTGCGGAACTCTCCTACCTGAAGGGTTTGATACATCCCCAGTAAGTAAGCTCCCCATGTGGAGACGAGAGAGGTTTGGTTTGGTGCCTCAGAAAAGCCCCGTGTGCTGGTCTACGAAAACAGACCTCTGAGGACGGACACATGGAAACCAAAGCTAAGGTTCAGATTAGGGCCTGGGGGACTGTCCATTTCAACCTTCTGTCTCTGGGGATACTGTCTGAGAGTCTAAGTGCAGATAGTTGCATCGCTGGTGTCAGAGAGCCCCTCTTAGTCCATGGTGGCCTACACTATTGATGGCCTCAGGGGCCTTGGAGCTTTTCCCTAACCTGTAGGGTTGTGGTCAATGGATTGGGCACAATTTCCTTGGAGAGGTCAGGCACAATCTTTCGCTGTGGCTCCAGAGGCCCTAGCCTGGCGGTTGTGTGGGTCCAGGCTGAGGGCACAGAAGTCTGATATGCAAACTCAGCTTATGAGTGGCGCCTAGGGTATGGCAGGCCGGATGTACAGCCCGAGAGGGAGCTCCTGGGCCTCTGAAACAAGGGCGAGTGGGAGGCGTTCCTTCAGGCTTTTGTCTCTGGATGTTGTGTCCGAGATAGCCGTGGATTGGAGGGGTGGCCTCAGGGACTGTGGACGAGTATCGCTCTCTGGGGATTTGTCCCAGCTCCCAAGAGTTTGGGGTCATTTTGTGGGAAGGGTGGAGTCGTGTTGTCTGGCTCATGTGTCTCTCCAAGAAAGGGATTCCAGAGCAGAGCCCCAGGTACGGGCGGGGCGACTGGAAAACTCAAACACTGGTGAGGATTGGGTGCATAGGGGCTTGGCAAGCCCCATATGCGGGCTCTTGGCCCAGGCCCTGACAGGCCTTTCTTTGACATGGGGCTCATGCTGAGGGTCAGAGTGTGAATTTGTGCCCAAGCAGCACTCAAGTTTGGGCGTGGCATCAGGGACCAGGAAGGTTTCTCCCACCCTGAAGGTGTGACTCCATGCCAAGAGCAAGCTTTACAGCCACGGGGAAGGAGGAGTTCTGTGTTGTGCTTGCGATACCCAGCTGTGTGGAGAATTGATATAATGTCTAGGTTCAGATATCTGAAAACCAAGGTTAGGAAGAGGTGACGGCATAAGACCATGGCGTGTCCAAAGTGCTGGGTGTGCGGCCAGCTGTCTCCTTGTCTGTCTGGACGTCTGGCTTCAGGCTGTGTCAGACAGAGCATGAGTGCCCAGAGCAGCCTATCCAGTTCGGGTACCGTTGAGGCCCGAGCAGGTTGATCCTCATCTGGGTTTTCTGGAGAGAGCCCCACAGGGAAACGTTTTTCTTCCCTTGGGCAGACCCTGGGCTGGGTTGTGGTTCTGGAGTTCCTAGTCCGGAGGGCTTGTTTGCCAGGAGTGTGAGGAAGGAAGTCTGAAAACACAAGCTAGCTTGAGGTTTGGGACCGATGGCACGGCAGGCCCACTCTGAGAGGCTGAATCGAGATCTCCTGCACTGAGGTCATTTCAACTATGAGACGTGCCTCAGGCTAGAGTTTTTGTCCAGCATGGCCTCTTCCTGAATGGTGTGGGGGCCTCATGAGGCCAGGAAGGTTTTCCTACGATGGGATTTGTGAACTACTCCAAACCTCAAGGTTTCCTTCTGCACGAAAGTCGAGTGCTATTGGATGGTTCCAGGAGGCCCCATACGGAAAGACTCGAGAGCAGGTGTCTAAGCATGGATGCCTGGGAACGCCACCTCATATTCCCACTCTTTAGGCAGGACAAGGCAGGCTCAATCTGCGGGCTCCTGGGTGAGCTACCCAGAGGGGAGAGTTGAAATGGACTCTCCTGAAGATGAGTCCTACTGTGGCTTGGTGGCCTGGGAGACCTTGGAATGTGGAGGTGGCTCAGGGACTCTGCAGGATTCTCCAACCTGAGGTGTTTGACACGGCTCCAACAAGGAAGCTTCCCATGTGGAGACGAGAGAAGTTCTGTTCAGTGCCTCAGGAAAGCCCCATATCCTGTTCTTCGAACCAAAGCCTCTGAGGAGTGACACCTGGAAAACCAAGCAAGAGTTGAGATTAGGGCCTAAGGGCCTGTCGGGCTCAACCTTCTATCTCTGTTGACATCGGTGTGCATGCCTTCATGGAGGTAGCAGCTCCGCTTGTGTCCGAAGGCCCCTGTGTGTGCAGGGAGGCTCCCGGTAATGGTATGTCCTCGGGGGCCTTGAGGTTTCTCATATTCTGGAGGTGTGTGGCCAAAGGAATGGACAGAGTTTCCCAGGAGAGAGCAGGCATGGTCCTGTGGTATGGCTCCAGAGGACCCAGCCTAGAGGCTGTGTTTGCCAGGGCTGTGGGGACAGATGTCTGAAAAAGCAAACTTGGCTCAGGTAGGGGCCAAGGTAATGGCAGGCCTGATCTCCAGTCCGAGAGGGGAGATCCTCTGGATATCAAAGGAGGGCAAGTGGGAGGCAGTCGCTCAGGCTTTTGTCTCTGGGTGTTGCGTTCACAGAGGCCGTTCAGGGTAGGGTTTGCTTCAGGGGCCGAGGAAGAGCCTTCCTCTCGGGGGATTGTCCAAGCTCCCAAGTGTTTGGGTTCATTCTGTGGGAAGGGAAGAGTACTGTTTTCTGCCACAGGGGACCCCCCAGGAGAGGGACTCTAGAGCACAGCAGTGGGTTCCCTCAACTGGAATACACACCATCTAGTTAGTCCTGCGTGCCTATGGGCATGGCAAGCCACATATGCGGGCTCTTGGTCCAATCACTGAGAGTCGTTACTTGAATAAGGTACTCACGCTGAGGGTCACAATGTGTGTTTGTGCCCAAGGCGTCCCTCACACATGGGCGTGGCCTGATGGGCCATGCCGTTTTCTCCTACACTGAAGGTTTGACTCACTGCCAGCAGCAAGGTTTCTTGCCATGGGGAAGGAGGGGTTCTGACTTGTGCATCAGGTTCCCCCCTGTGCAGGGATTGGAGATAAAGTCTAGGTTCTGATGACTGAAAACCCAGGTTGGGAATGGATGGTGGCCTAAGGCAGTGGCGGGTCCAATGTGCTGGGTGTGCAGCCAGCTGTGTCGGTGTCTGTTGGAAGGTCTGGGCTCAGGCTATTTGCGACAGAGCATCAGTGTTTAAGGTAGCCTATGCAATTGGGGTGTTGCCGAGGGCCAAGCAGTTTGATCCTCATTTGGGGTTTCTGGGCAGCACCATAGACAAAGTTTTTCTCCTGGGAGGCAGGCGGAGTGCTTCATTGTGGCCCCAGAATTCCCAGAAGGGAGGGTTTGTGGGCCAGGAGTGTGAGGACGGAAGTCTAGGAACACAAGCTAAAGTGAGGATTGGAGCCAAGGGCAGAGCAGGCCCACTAGGCAGAGGCTGAATCAAAATCTCCTGCATCTGAAGTCAGGCTGAGGATCAGACGTTGACTGAGGCTGGAGTATGTGTCCATGATGGCACCTTCATGAAGCGGGGGCCTCATGAGGCCAAGGAAGTTTTCCCACGCTGAGTTTGGAGGTTGCCCCAAACCACCAGGTTTCCTTCTGTGGGACATTCGAGTCCTGTTGCATGGCTCCAGGACATACCATACGGAAGGACTGGAGAGCACGGTTCGAAGGATGGATCCCTGTACAGCATGCCTCGCATTCCCATTGGCCATTAGCCACAAGATATGTTTGATCTGCTGCCTCTGGGGCACGCTAACCAGGGGGCTGAGTTGAAATGGCCTCTCCTGAGGATGCGTCATAATGTGCGTTTGGGTCCATGGAAACCTTGGAATGTGCTGGTTGTTCAGTGGCCCTGCGGAACTCTCCTACCTGAAGGGTTTGATACATCCCCAGTAAGTAAGCTCCCCATGTGGAGGCGAGAGAGGTTTGGTTTGGTGCCTCAGAAAAGCCCCGTGTGCTGGTCTACGAAAACAGACCTCTGAGGACGGACACATGGAAACCAGAGCTAAGGTTCAGATTAGGGCCTGGGGGCCTGTCCATTTCAACCTTCTGTCTCTGGGGATACTGTCTGAGAGTCTAAGTGCAGATAGTTGCATCGCTGGTGTCAGAGAGCCCCTCTTAGTCCATGGTGGCCTACACTATTGATGGCCTCAGGGGCCTTGGAGCTTTTCCCTAACCTGTAGGGTTGTGGTCAATGGATTGGGCACAATTTCCTTGGAGAGGTCAGGCACAATCTTTCGCTGTGGCTCCAGAGGCCCTAGCCTGGCGGTTGTGTGGGTCCAGGCTGAGGGCACAGAAGTCTGATAACGCAAACTCAGCTTATGAGTGGCGCCTAGGGTATGGCAGGCCGGATGTACAGCCCGAGAGGGAGCTCCTGGGCCTCTGAAACAAGGGCGAGTGGGAGGCGTTCCTTCAGGCTTTTGTCTCTGGATGTTGTGTCCGAGATAGCCGTGGATTGGAGGGGTGGCCTCAGGGACTGTGGACGAGTATCGCTCTTTGGGGATTTGTCCCAGCTCCCAAGAGTTTGGGGTCATTTTGTGGGAAGGGTGGAGTCGTGTTGTCTGGCTCATGTGTCTCTCCAAGAAAGGGATTCCAGAGCAGAGCCCCAGGTACGGGCGGGGCGACTGGAAAACTCAAACACTGGTGAGGATTGGGTGCATAGGGGCTTGGCAAGCCCCATATGCGGGCTCTTGGCCCAGGCCCTGACAGGCCTTTCTTTGACATGGGGCTCATGCTGAGGGTCAGAGTGTGAATTTGTGCCCAAGCAGCACTCAAGTTTGGGCGTGGCATCAGGGACCAGGAAGGTTTCTCCCACCCTGAAGGTGTGACTCCATGCCAAGAGCAAGCTTTACAGCCACGGGGAAGGAGGAGTTCTGTGTTGTGCTTGCGATACCCAGCTGTGTGGAGAATTGATATAATGTCTAGGTTCAGATATCTGAAAACCAAGGTTAGGAAGAGGTGACGGCATAAGACCATGGCGTGTCCGAAGTGCTGGGTGTGCGGCCAGCTGTCTCCTTGTCTGTCTGGACGTCTGGCTTCAGGCTGTGTCAGACAGAGCATGAGTGCCCAGAGCAGCCTATCCAGTTCGGGTACCGTCGAGGCCCGAGCAGGTTGATCCTCATCTGGGTTTTCTGGAGAGAGCCCCACAGGGAAACGTTTTTCTTCCCTTGGGCAGACCCTGGGCTGGGTTGTGGTTCTGGAGTTCCTAGTCCGGAGGGCTTGTTTGCCAGGAGTGTGAGGAAGGAAGTCTGAAAACACAAGCTAGCTTGAGGTTTGGGACCGATGGCACGGCAGGCCCACTCTGAGAGGCTGAATCGAGATCTCCTGCACTGAGGTCATTTCAACTCTGAGACGTGCCTCAGGCTAGAGTTTTTGTCCAGCATGGCCTCTTCCTGAATGGTGTGGGGGCCTCATGAGGCCAGGAAGGTTTTCCTACGATGGGATTTGTGAACTACTCCAAACCTCAAGGTTTCCTTCTGCACGAAAGTCGAGTGCTATTGGATGGTTCCAGGAGGCCCCATACGGAAAGACTCGAGAGCAGGTGTCTAAGCATGGATGCCTGGGAACGCCACCTCATATTCCCACTCTTTAGTCAGGACAAGGCAGGCTCAATCTGCGGGCTCCTGGGTGAGCTACCCAGAGGGGAGAGTTGAAATGGACTCTCCTGAAGATGAGTCCTACTGTGGCTTGGTGGCCTGGGAGACCTTGGAATGTGGAGGTGGCTCAGGGACTCTGCAGGATTCTCCAACCTGAGGTGTTTGACACGGCTCCAACAAGGAAGCTTCCCATGTGGAGACGAGAGAAGTTCTGTTCAGTGCCTCAGGAAAGCCCCATATCCTGTTCTTCGAACCAAAGCCTCTGAGGAGTGACACCTGGAAAACCAAGCAAGAGTTGAGATTAGGGCCTAAGGGCCTGTCGGGCTCAACCTTCTATCTCTGTTGACATCGGTGTGCATGCCTTCATGGAGGTAGCAGCTCCGCTTGTGTCCGAAGGCCCCTGTGTGTGCAGGGAGGCTCCCGGTAATGGTATGTCCTCGGGGGCCTTGAGGTTTCTCATATTCTGGAGGTGTGTGGCCAAAGGAATGGACAGAGTTTCCCAGGAGAGAGCAGGCATGGTCCTGTGGTATGGCTCCAGAGGACCCAGCCTAGAGGCTGTGTTTGCCAGGGCTGTGGGGACAGATGTCTGAAAAAGCAAACTTGGCTCAGGTAGGGGCCAAGGTAATGGCAGGCCTGATCTCCAGTCCGAGAGGGGAGATCCTCTGGATATCAAAGGAGGGCAAGTGGGATGCAGTCGCTCAGGCTTTTGTCTCTGGGTGTTGCGTTCACAGAGGCCGTTCAGGGTAGGGGTTGCTTCAGGGGCCGAGGAAGAGCCTTCCTCTCGGGGGATTGTCCAAGCTCCCAAGTGTTTGGGTTCATTCTGTGGGAAGGGAAGAGTACTGTTTTCTGCCACAGGGGATCCCCCAGGAGAGGGACTCTAGAGCACAGCAGTGGGTTCCCTCAACTGGAATACACACCATCTAGTTAGTCCTGCGTGCCTATGGGCATGGCAAGCCACATATGCGGGCTCTTGGTCCAATCACTGAGAGGCGTTACTTGAATAAGGTACTCACGCTGAGGGTCACAATGTGTGTTTGTGCCCAAGGCTCCCTCACACATGGGCGTGGCCTGATGGGCCATGCCGTTTTCTCCTACACTGAAGGTTTGACTCACTGCCAGCAGCAAGGTTTCTTGCCATGGGGAAGGAGGGGTTCTGACTTGTGCATCAGGTTCCCCCCTGTGCAGGGATTGGAGATAAAGTCTAGGTTCTGATGACTGAAAACCCAGGTTGGGAATGGATGGTGGCCTAAGGCAGTGGCGGGTCCAATGTGCTGGGTGTGCAGCCAGCTGTGTCGGTGTCTGTTGGAAGGTCTGGGCTCAGGCTATTTGCGACAGAGCATCAGTGTTTAAGGTAGCCTATGCAATTGGGGTGTTGCCGAGGGCCAAGCAGTTTGATCCTCATTTGGGGTTTCTGGGCAGCACCATAGACAAAGTTTTTCTCCTGGGAGGCAGGCGGAGTGCTTCATTGTGGCCCCAGAATTCCCAGAAGGGAGGGTTTGTGGGCCAGGAGTGTGAGGACGGAAGTCTAGGAACACAAGCTAAAGTGAGGATTGGAGCCAAGGGCAGAGCAGGCCCACTAGGCAGAGGCTGAATCAAAATCTCCTGCATCTGAAGTCAGGCTGAGGATCAGACGTTGACTGAGGCTGGAGTATGTGTCCATGATGGCACCTTCATGAAGCGGGGGCCTCATGAGGCCAAGGAAGTTTTCCCACGCTGAGTTTGGAGGTTGCCCCAAACCACCAGGTTTCCTTCTGTGGGACATTCGAGTCCTGTTGCATGGCTCCAGGACATACCATACGGAAGGACTGGAGAGCACGGTTCGAAGGATGGATCCCTGTACAGCATGCCTCGCATTCCCATTGGCCATTAGCCACAAGATATGTTTGATCTGCTGCCTCTGGGGCACGCTAACCAGGGGGCTGAGTTGAAATGGCCTCTCCTGAGGATGCGTCATAATGTGCGTTTGGGTCCATGGAAACCTTGGAATGTGCTGGTTGTTCAGTGGCCCTGCGGAACTCTCCTACCTGAAGGGTTTGATACATCCCCAGTAAGTAAGCTCCCCATGTGGAGGCGAGAGAGGTTTGGTTTGGTGCCTCAGAAAAGCCCCGTGTGCTGGTCTACGAAAACAGACCTCTGAGGACGGACACATGGAAACCAGAGCTAAGGTTCAGATTAGGGCCTGGGGGCCTGTCCATTTCAACCTTCTGTCTCTGGGGATACTGTCTGAGAGTCTAAGTGCAGATAGTTGCATCGCTGGTGTCAGAGAGCCCCTCTTAGTCCATGGTGGCCTACACTATTGATGGCCTCAGGGGCCTTGGAGCTTTTCCCTAACCTGTAGGGTTGTGGTCAATGGATTGGGCACAATTTCCTTGGAGAGGTCAGGCACAATCTTTCGCTGTGGCTCCAGAGGCCCTAGCCTGGCGGTTGTGTGGGTCCAGGCTGAGGGCACAGAAGTCTGATAACGCAAACTCAGCTTATGAGTGGCGCCTAGGGTATGGCAGGCCGGATGTACAGCCCGAGAGGGAGCTCCTGGGCCTCTGAAACAAGGGCGAGTGGGAGGCGTTCCTTCAGGCTTTTGTCTCTGGATGTTGTGTCCGAGATAGCCGTGGATTGGAGGGGTGGCCTCAGGGACTGTGGACGAGTATCGCTCTTTGTGGATTTGTCCCAGCTCCCAAGAGTTTGGGGTCATTTTGTGGGAAGGGTGGAGTCGTGTTGTCTGGCTCATGTGTCTCTCCAAGAAAGGGATTCCAGAGCAGAGCCCCAGGTACGGGCGGGGCGACTGGAAAACTCAAACACTGGTGAGGATTGGGTGCATAGGGGCTTGGCAAGCCCCATATGCGGGCTCTTGGCCCAGGCCCTGACAGGCCTTTCTTTGACATGGGGCTCATGCTGAGGGTCAGAGTGTGAATTTGTGCCCAAGCAGCACTCAAGTTTGGGCGTGGCATCAGGGACCAGGAAGGTTTCTCCCACCCTGAAGGTGTGACTCCATGCCAAGAGCAAGCTTTACAGCCACGGGGAAGGAGGAGTTCTGTGTTGTGCTTGCGATACCCAGCTGTGTGGAGAATTGATATAATGTCTAGGTTCAGATATCTGAAAACCAAGGTTAGGAAGAGGTGACGGCATAAGACCATGGCGTGTCCGAAGTGCTGGCTATGCGGCCAGCTGTCTCCTTGTCTGTCTGGACGTCTGGCTTCAGGCTGTGTCAGACAGAGCATGAGTGCCCAGAGCAGCCTATCCAGTTCGGGTACCGTCGAGGCCCGAGCAGGTTGATCCTCATCTGGGTTTTCTGGAGAGAGCCCCACAGGGAAACGTTTTTCTTCCCTTGGGCAGACCCTGGGCTGGGTTGTGGTTCTGGAGTTCCTAGTCCGGAGGGCTTGTTTGCCAGGAGTGTGAGGAAGGAAGTCTGAAAACACAAGCTAGCGTGAGGTTTGGGACCGATGGCACGGCAGGCCCACTCTGAGAGGCTGAATCGTGATCTCCTGCACTGAGGTCATTTCAACTCTGAGACGTGCCTCAGGCTAGAGTTTTTGTCCAGCATGGCCTCTTCCTGAATGGTGTGGGGGCCTCATGAGGCCAGGAAGGTTTGCCTACGATGGGATTTGTGAACTACTCCAAACCTCAAGGTTTCCTTCTGCACGAAAGTCGAGTGCTATTGGATGGTTCCAGGAGGCCCCATACGGAAAGACTCGAGAGCAGGTGTCTAAGCATGGATGCCTGGGAACGCCACCTCATATTCCCACTCTTTAGTCAGGACAAGGCAGGCTCAATCTGCGGGCTCCTGGGTGAGCTACCCAGAGGGGAGAGTTGAAATGGACTCTCCTGAAGATGAGTCCTACTGTGGCTTGGTGGCCTGGGAGACCTTGGAATGTGGAGGTGGCTCAGGGACTCTGCAGGATTCTCCAACCTGAGGTGTTTGACACGGCTCCAACAAGGAAGCTTCCCATGTGGAGACGAGAGAAGTTCTGTTCAGTGCCTCAGGAAAGCCCCATATCCTGTTCTTCGAACCAAAGCCTCTGAGGAGTGACACCTGGAAAACCAAGCAAGAGTTGAGATTAGGGCCTAAGGGCCTGTCGGGCTCAACCTTCTATCTCTGTTGACATCGGTGTGCATGCCTTCATGGAGGTAGCAGCTCCGCTTGTGTCCGAAGGCCCCTGTGTGTGCAGGGAGGCTCCCGGTAATGGTATGTCCTCGGGGGCCTTGAGGTTTCTCATATTCTGGAGGTGTGTGGCCAAAGGAATGGACAGAGTTTCCCAGGAGAGAGCAGGCATGGTCCTGTGGTATGGCTCCAGAGGACCCAGCCTAGAGGCTGTGTTTGCCAGGGCTGTGGGGACAGATGTCTGAAAAAGCAAACTTGGCTCAGGTAGGGGCCAAGGTAATGGCAGGCCTGATCTCCAGTCCGAGAGGGGAGATCCTCTGGATATCAAAGGAGGGCAAGTGGGAGGCAGTCGCTCAGGCTTTTGTCTCTGGGTGTTGCGTTCACAGAGGCCGTTCAGGGTAGGGTTTGCTTCAGGGGCCGAGGAAGAGCCTTCCTCTCGGGGGATTGTCCAAGCTCCCAAGTGTTTGGGTTCATTCTGTGGGAAGGGAAGAGTACTGTTTTCTGCCACAGGGGACCCCCCAGGAGAGGGACTCTAGAGCACAGCAGTGGGTTCCCTCAACTGGAATACACACCATCTAGTTAGTCCTGCGTGCCTATGGGCATGGCAAGCCACATATGCGGGCTCTTGGTCCAATCACTGAGAGTCGTTACTTGAATAAGGTACTCACGCTGAGGGTCACAATGTGTGTTTGTGCCCAAGGCGTCCCTCACACATGGGCGTGGCCTGATGGGCCATGCCGTTTTCTCCTACACTGAAGGTTTGACTCACTGCCAGCAGCAAGGTTTCTTGCCATGGGGAAGGAGGGGTTCTGACTTGTGCATCAGGTTCCCCCCTGTGCAGGGATTGGAGATAAAGTCTAGGTTCTGATGACTGAAAACCCAGGTTGGGAATGGATGGTGGCCTAAGGCAGTGGCGGGTCCAATGTGCTGGGTGTGCAGCCAGCTGTGTCGGTGTCTGTTGGAAGGTCTGGGCTCAGGCTATTTGCGACAGAGCATCAGTGTTTAAGGTAGCCTATGCAATTGGGGTGTTGCCGAGGGCCAAGCAGTTTGATCCTCATTTGGGGTTTCTGGGCAGCACCATAGACAAAGTTTTTCTCCTGGGAGGCAGGCGGAGTGCTTCATTGTGGCCCCAGAATTCCCAGAAGGGAGGGTTTGTGGGCCAGGAGTGTGAGGACGGAAGTCTAGGAACACAAGCTAAAGTGAGGATTGGAGCCAAGGGCAGAGCAGGCCCACTAGGCAGAGGCTGAATCAAAATCTCCTGCATCTGAAGTCAGGCTGAGGATCAGACGTTGACTGAGGCTGGAGTATGTGTCCATGATGGCACCTTCATGAAGCGGGGGCCTCATGAGGCCAAGGAAGTTTTCCCACGCTGAGTTTGGAGGTTGCCCCAAACCACCAGGTTTCCTTCTGTGGGACATTCGAGTCCTGTTGCATGGCTCCAGGACATACCATACGGAAGGACTGGAGAGCACGGTTCGAAGGATGGATCCCTGTACAGCATGCCTCGCATTCCCATTGGCCATTAGCCACAAGATATGTTTGATCTGCTGCCTCTGGGGCACGCTAACCAGGGGGCTGAGTTGAAATGGCCTCTCCTGAGGATGCCTCATAATGTGCGTTTGGGTCCATGGAAACCTTGGAATGTGCTGGTTGTTCAGTGGCCCTGCGGAACTCTCCTACCTGAAGGGTTTGATACATCCCCAGTAAGTAAGCTCCCCATGTGGAGGCGAGAGAGGTTTGGTTTGGTGCCTCAGAAAAGCCCCGTGTGCTGGTCTACGAAAACAGACCTCTGAGGACGGACACATGGAAACCAGAGCTAAGGTTCAGATTAGGGCCTGGGGGCCTGTCCATTTCAACCTTCTGTCTCTGGGGACACTGTCTGAGAGTCTAAGTGGAGATAGTTGCTCCGCTGGTGTCAGAGAGCCCCTCTTAGTCCAGGGTGGCCTACAGTATTGATGGCCTCAGGGGCCTTGGAGCTTTTCCCTAACCTGTAGGGTTGCGGTCAATGGATTGGGCACAATTTCCTTGGAGAGGGCAGGCACAATCTTTCGCTGTGGCTCCAGAGGCCCTAGCCTGGCGGTTGTGTGGGTCCAGGCTGAGGGCACAGAAGTCTGAAAACACAAACTCAGCTTATGAGTGGCACCTAGGGTATGGCAGGCCGGATGTACAGCCCGAGAGGGAGCTCCTGGGCCTCTGAAACAAGGGCGAGTGGGAGGCGTTCCTTCAGGCTTTTGTCTCTGGATGTTGTGTCCGAGATAGCCGTGGATTGGAGGGGTGGCCTCAGGGACTGTGGACGAGTATCGCTCTCTGGGGATTTGTCCCAGCTCCCAAGAGTTTGGGGTCATTTTGTGGGAAGGGTGGAGTCGTGTTGTCTGGCTCATGTGTCTCTCCAAGAAAGGGATTCCAGAGCAGAGCCCCAGGTACGGGCGGGGCGACTGGAAAACTCAAACACTGGTGAGGATTGGGTGCATAGGGGCTTGGCAAGCCCCATATGCGGGCTCTTGGCCCAGGCCCTGACAGGCCTTTCTTTGACATGGGGCTCATGCTGAGGGTCAGAGTGTGAATTTGTGCCCAAGCAGCACTCAAGTTTGGGCGTGGCATCAGGGACCAGGAAGGTTTCTCCCACCCTGAAGGTGTGACTCCATGCCAAGAGCAAGCTTTACAGCCACGGGGAAGGAGGAGTTCTGTGTTGTGCTTGCGATACCCAGCTGTGTGGAGAATTGATATAATGTCTAGGTTCAGATATCTGAAAACCAAGGTTAGGAAGAGGTGGCGGCATAAGACCATGGCGTGTCCGAAGTGCTGGCTGTGCGGCCAGCTGTCTCCTTGTCTGTCTGGACGTCTGGCTTCAGGCTGTGTCAGACAGAGCATGAGTGCCCAGAGCAGCCTATCCAGTTCGGGAACCGTCGAGGCCCGAGCAGGTTGATCCTCATCTGGGTTTTCTGGAGAGAGCCCCACAGGGAAACGTTTTACTTCCCTTGGGTCAGACCCTGGGCTGGGTTGTGGTTCTGGAGTTCCTAGTCCGGAGGGCTTGTTTGCCAGGAGTGTGAGGAAGGAAGTCTGAAAACACAAGCTAGCGTGAGGTTTGGGACCGATGGCACGGCAGGCCCACTCTGAGAGGCTGAATCGTGATCTCCTGCACTGAGGTCATTTCAACTATGAGACGTGCCTCAGGCTAGAGTTTTTGTCCAGCATGGCCTCTTCCTGAATGGTGTGGGGGCCTCATGAGGCCAGGAAGGTTTGCCTACGATGGGATTTGTGAACTACTCCAAACCTCAAGGTTTCCTTCTGCACGAAAGTCGAGTGCTATTGGATGGTTCCAGGAGGCCCCATACGGAAAGACTCGAGAGCAGGTGTCTAAGCATGGATGCCTGGGAACGCCACCTCATATTCCCACTCTTTAGTCAGGACAAGGCAGGCTCAATCTGTGGGCTCCTGGGTGAGCTACCCAGAGGGGAGAGTTGAAATGGACTCTCCTGAAGATGAGTCCTACTGTGGCTTGGTGGCCTGGGAGACCTTGGAATGTGGAGGTGGCTCAGGGACTCTGCAGGATTCTCCAACCTGAGGTGTTTGACACGGCTCCAACAAGGAAGCTTCCCATGTGGAGACGAGAGAAGTTCTGTTCAGTGCCTCAGGAAAGCCCCATATCCTGTTCTTCGAACCAAAGCCTCTGAGGAGTGACACCTGGAAAACCAAGCAAGAGTTGAGATTAGGGCCTAAGGGCCTGTCGGGCTCAACCTTCTATCTCTGTTGACATCGGTGTGCATGCCTTCATGGAGGTAGCAGCTCCGCTTGTGTCCGAAGGCCCCTGTGTGTGCAGGGAGGCTCCCGGTAATGGTATGTCCTCGGGGGCCTTGAGGTTTCTCATATTCTGGAGGTGTGTGGCCAAAGGAATGGACAGAGTTTCCCAGGAGAGAGCAGGCATGGTCCTGTGGTATGGCTCCAGAGGACCCAGCCTAGAGGCTGTGTTTGCCAGGGCTGTGGGGACAGATGTCTGAAAAAGCAAACTTGGCTCAGGTAGGGGCCAAGGTAATGGCAGGCCTGATCTCCAGTCCGAGAGGGGAGATCCTCTGGATATCAAAGGAGGGCAAGTGGGATGCAGTCGCTCAGGCTTTTGTCTCTGGGTGTTGCGTTCACAGAGGCCGTTCAGGGTAGGGGTTGCTTCAGGGGCCGAGGAAGAGCCTTCCTCTCGGGGGATTGTCCAAGCTCCCAAGTGTTTGGGTTCATTCTGTGGGAAGGGAAGAGTACTGTTTTCTGCCACAGGGGATCCCCCAGGAGAGGGACTCTAGAGCACAGCAGTGGGTTCCCTCAACTGGAATACACACCATCTAGTTAGTCCTGCGTGCCTATGGGCATGGCAAGCCACATATGCGGGCTCTTGGTCCAATCACTGAGAGTCGTTACTTGAATAAGGTACTCACGCTGAGGGTCACAATGTGTGTTTGTGCCCAAGGCGTCCCTCACACATGGGCGTGGCCTGATGGGCCATGCCGTTTTCTCCTACACTGAAGGTTTGACTCACTGCCAGCAGCAAGGTTTCTTGCCATGGGGAAGGAGGGGTTCTGACTTGTGCATCAGGTTCCCCCCTGTGCAGGGATTGGAGATAAAGTCTAGGTTCTGATGACTGAAAACCCAGGTTGGGAATGGATGGTGGCCTAAGGCAGTGGCGGGTCCAATGTGCTGGGTGTGCAGCCAGCTGTGTCGGTGTCTGTTGGAAGGTCTGGGCTCAGGCTATTTGCGACAGAGCATCAGTGTTTAAGGTAGCCTATGCAATTGGGGTGTTGCCGAGGGCCAAGCAGTTTGATCCTCATTTGGGGTTTCTGGGCAGCACCATAGACAAAGTTTTTCTCCTGGGAGGCAGGCGGAGTGCTTCATTGTGGCCCCAGAATTCCCAGAAGGGAGGGTTTGTGGGCCAGGAGTGTGAGGACGGAAGTCTAGGAACACAAGCTAAAGTGAGGATTGGAGCCAAGGGCAGAGCAGGCCCACTAGGCAGAGGCTGAATCAAAATCTCCTGCATCTGAAGTCAGGCTGAGGATCAGACGTTGACTGAGGCTGGAGTATGTGTCCATGATGGCACCTTCATGAAGCGGGGGCCTCATGAGGCCAAGGAAGTTTTCCCACGCTGAGTTTGGAGGTTGCCCCAAACCACCAGGTTTCCTTCTGTGGGACATTCGAGTCCTGTTGCATGGCTCCAGGACATACCATACGGAAGGACTGGAGAGCACGGTTCGAAGGATGGATCCCTGTACAGCATGCCTCGCATTCCCATTGGCCATTAGCCACAAGATATGTTTGATCTGCTGCCTCTGGGGCACGCTAACCAGGGGGCTGAGTTGAAATGGCCTCTCCTGAGGATGCCTCATAATGTGCGTTTGGGTCCATGGAAACCTTGGAATGTGCTGGTTGTTCAGTGGCCCTGCGGAACTCTCCTACCTGAAGGGTTTGATACATCCCCAGTAAGTAAGCTCCCCATGTGGAGGCGAGAGAGGTTTGGTTTGGTGCCTCAGAAAAGCCCCGTGTGCTGGTCTACGAAAACAGACCTCTGAGGACGGACACATGGAAACCAGAGCTAAGGTTCAGATTAGGGCCTGGGGGCCTGTCCATTTCAACCTTCTGTCTCTGGGGACACTGTCTGAGAGTCTAAGTGGAGATAGTTGCTCCGCTGGTGTCAGAGAGCCCCTCTTAGTCCAGGGTGGCCTACAGTATTGATGGCCTCAGGGGCCTTGGAGCTTTTCCCTAACCTGTAGGGTTGCGGTCAATGGATTGGGCACAATTTCCTTGGAGAGGGCAGGCACAATCTTTCGCTGTGGCTCCAGAGGCCCTAGCCTGGCGGTTGTGTGGGTCCAGGCTGAGGGCACAGAAGTCTGAAAACACAAACTCAGCTTATGAGTGGCACCTAGGGTATGGCAGGCCGGATGTACAGCCCGAGAGGGAGCTCCTGGGCCTCTGAAACAAGGGCGAGTGGGAGGCGTTCCTTCAGGCTTTTGTCTCTGGATGTTGTGTCCGAGATAGCCGTGGATTGGAGGGGTGGCCTCAGGGACTGTGGACGAGTATCGCTCTCTGGGGATTTGTCCCAGCTCCCAAGAGTTTGGGGTCATTTTGTGGGAAGGGTGGAGTCGTGTTGTCTGGCTCATGTGTCTCTCCAAGAAAGGGATTCCAGAGCAGAGCCCCAGGTACGGGCGGGGCGACTGGAAAACTCAAACACTGGTGAGGATTGGGTGCATAGGGGCTTGGCAAGCCCCATATGCGGGCTCTTGGCCCAGGCCCTGACAGGCCTTTCTTTGACATGGGGCTCATGCTGAGGGTCAGAGTGTGAATTTGTGCCCAAGCAGCACTCAAGTTTGGGCGTGGCATCAGGGACCAGGAAGGTTTCTCCCACCCTGAAGGTGTGACTCCATGCCAAGAGCAAGCTTTACAGCCACGGGGAAGGAGGAGTTCTGTGTTGTGCTTGCGATACCCAGCTGTGTGGAGAATTGATATAATGTCTAGGTTCAGATATCTGAAAACCAAGGTTAGGAAGAGGTGGCGGCATAAGACCATGGCGTGTCCGAAGTGCTGGCTGTGCGGCCAGCTGTCTCCTTGTCTGTCTGGACGTCTGGCTTCAGGCTGTGTCAGACAGAGCATGAGTGCCCAGAGCAGCCTATCCAGTTCGGGAACCGTCGAGGCCCGAGCAGGTTGATCCTCATCTGGGTTTTCTGGAGAGAGCCCCACAGGGAAACGTTTTTCTTCCCTTGGGTCAGACCCTGGGCTGGGTTGTGGTTCTGGAGTTCCTAGTCCGGAGGGCTTGTTTGCCAGGAGTGTGAGGAAGGAAGTCTGAAAACACAAGCTAGCGTGAGGTTTGGGACCGATGGCACGGCAGGCCCACTCTGAGAGGCTGAATCGTGATCTCCTGCACTGAGGTCATTTCAACTATGAGACGTGCCTCAGGCTAGAGTTTTTGTCCAGCATGGCCTCTTCCTGAATGGTGTGGGGGCCTCATGAGGCCAGGAAGGTTTGCCTACGATGGGATTTGTGAACTACTCCAAACCTCAAGGTTTCCTTCTGCACGAAAGTCGAGTGCTATTGGATGGTTCCAGGAGGCCCCATACGGAAAGACTCGAGAGCAGGTGTCTAAGCATGGATGCCTGGGAACGCCACCTCATATTCCCACTCTTTAGTCAGGACAAGGCAGGCTCAATCTGTGGGCTCCTGGGTGAGCTACCCAGAGGGGAGAGTTGAAATGGACTCTCCTGAAGATGAGTCCTACTGTGGCTTGGTGGCCTGGGAGACCTTGGAATGTGGAGGTGGCTCAGGGACTCTGCAGGATTCTCCAACCTGAGGTGTTTGACACGGCTCCAACAAGGAAGCTTCCCATGTGGAGACGAGAGAAGTTCTGTTCAGTGCCTCAGGAAAGCCCCATATCCTGTTCTTCGAACCAAAGCCTCTGAGGAGTGACACCTGGAAAACCAAGCAAGAGTTGAGATTAGGGCCTAAGGGCCTGTCGGGCTCAACCTTCTATCTCTGTTGACATCGGTGTGCATGCCTTCATGGAGGTAGCAGCTCCGCTTGTGTCCGAAGGCCCCTGTGTGTGCAGGGAGGCTCCCGGTAATGGTATGTCCTCGGGGGCCTTGAGGTTTCTCATATTCTGGAGGTGTGTGGCCAAAGGAATGGACAGAGTTTCCCAGGAGAGAGCAGGCATGGTCCTGTGGTATGGCTCCAGAGGACCCAGCCTAGAGGCTGTGTTTGCCAGGGCTGTGGGGACAGATGTCTGAAAAAGCAAACTTGGCTCAGGTAGGGGCCAAGGTAATGGCAGGCCTGATCTCCAGTCCGAGAGGGGAGATCCTCTGGATATCAAAGGAGGGCAAGTGGGATGCAGTCGCTCAGGCTTTTGTCTCTGGGTGTTGCGTTCACAGAGGCCGTTCAGGGTAGGGTTTGCTTCAGGGGCCGAGGAAGAGCCTTCCTCTCGGGGGATTGTCCAAGCTCCCAAGTGTTTGGGTTCATTCTGTGGGAAGGGAAGAGTACTGTTTTCTGCCACAGGGGACCCCCCAGGAGAGGGACTCTAGAGCACAGCAGTGGGTTCCCTCAACTGGAATACACACCATCTAGTTAGTCCTGCGTGCCTATGGGCATGGCAAGCCACATATGCGGGCTCTTGGTCCAATCACTGAGAGTCGTTACTTGAATAAGGTACTCACGCTGAGGGTCACAATGTGTGTTTGTGCCCAAGGCGTCCCTCACACATGGGCGTGGCCTGATGGGCCATGCCGTTTTCTCCTACACTGAAGGTTTGACTCACTGCCAGCAGCAAGGTTTCTTGCCATGGGGAAGGAGGGGTTCTGACTTGTGCATCAGGTTCCCCCCTGTGCAGGGATTGGAGATAAAGTCTAGGTTCTGATGACTGAAAACCCAGGTTGGGAATGGATGGTGGCCTAAGGCAGTGGCGGGTCCAATGTGCTGGGTGTGCAGCCAGCTGTGTCGGTGTCTGTTGGAAGGTCTGGGCTCAGGCTATTTGCGACAGAGCATCAGTGTTTAAGGTAGCCTATGCAATTGGGGTGTTGCCGAGGGCCAAGCAGTTTGATCCTCATTTGGGGTTTCTGGGCAGCACCATAGACAAAGTTTTTCTCCTGGGAGGCAGGCGGAGTGCTTCATTGTGGCCCCAGAATTCCCAGAAGGGAGGGTTTGTGGGCCAGGAGTGTGAGGACGGAAGTCTAGGAACACAAGCTAAAGTGAGGATTGGAGCCAAGGGCAGAGCAGGCCCACTAGGCAGAGGCTGAATCAAAATCTCCTGCATCTGAAGTCAGGCTGAGGATCAGACGTTGACTGAGGCTGGAGTATGTGTCCATGATGGCACCTTCATGAAGCGGGGGCCTCATGAGGCCAAGGAAGTTTTCCCACGCTGAGTTTGGAGGTTGCCCCAAACCACCAGGTTTCCTTCTGTGGGACATTCGAGTCCTGTTGCATGGCTCCAGGACATACCATACGGAAGGACTGGAGAGCACGGTTCGAAGGATGGATCCCTGTACAGCATGCCTCGCATTCCCATTGGCCATTAGCCACAAGATATGTTTGATCTGCTGCCTCTGGGGCACGCTAACCAGGGGGCTGAGTTGAAATGGCCTCTCCTGAGGATGCCTCATAATGTGCGTTTGGGTCCATGGAAACCTTGGAATGTGCTGGTTGTTCAGTGGCCCTGCGGAACTCTCCTACCTGAAGGGTTTGATACATCCCCAGTAAGTAAGCTCCCCATGTGGAGGCGAGAGAGGTTTGGTTTGGTGCCTCAGAAAAGCCCCGTGTGCTGGTCTACGAAAACAGACCTCTGAGGACGGACACATGGAAACCAGAGCTAAGGTTCAGATTAGGGCCTGGGGGCCTGTCCATTTCAACCTTCTGTCTCTGGGGACACTGTCTGAGAGTCTAAGTGGAGATAGTTGCTCCGCTGGTGTCAGAGAGCCCCTCTTAGTCCAGGGTGGCCTACAGTATTGATGGCCTCAGGGGCCTTGGAGCTTTTCCCTAACCTGTAGGGTTGCGGTCAATGGATTGGGCACAATTTCCTTGGAGAGGGCAGGCACAATCTTTCGCTGTGGCTCCAGAGGCCCTAGCCTGGCGGTTGTGTGGGTCCAGGCTGAGGGCACAGAAGTCTGAAAACACAAACTCAGCTTATGAGTGGCACCTAGGGTATGGCAGGCCGGATGTACAGCCCGAGAGGGAGCTCCTGGGCCTCTGAAACAAGGGCGAGTGGGAGGCGTTCCTTCAGGCTTTTGTCTCTGGATGTTGTGTCCGAGATAGCCGTGGATTGGAGGGGTGGCCTCAGGGACTGTGGACGAGTATCGCTCTCTGGGGATTTGTCCCAGCTCCCAAGAGTTTGGGGTCATTTTGTGGGAAGGGTGGAGTCGTGTTGTCTGGCTCATGTGTCTCTCCAAGAAAGGGATTCCAGAGCAGAGCCCCAGGTACGGGCGGGGCGACTGGAAAACTCAAACACTGGTGAGGATTGGGTGCATAGGGGCTTGGCAAGCCCCATATGCGGGCTCTTGGCCCAGGCCCTGACAGGCCTTTCTTTGACATGGGGCTCATGCTGAGGGTCAGAGTGTGAATTTGTGCCCAAGCAGCACTCAAGTTTGGGCGTGGCATCAGGGACCAGGAAGGTTTCTCCCACCCTGAAGGTGTGACTCCATGCCAAGAGCAAGCTTTACAGCCACGGGGAAGGAGGAGTTCTGTGTTGTGCTTGCGATACCCAGCTGTGTGGAGAATTGATATAATGTCTAGGTTCAGATATCTGAAAACCAAGGTTAGGAAGAGGTGGCGGCATAAGACCATGGCGTGTCCGAAGTGCTGGCTGTGCGGCCAGCTGTCTCCTTGTCTGTCTGGACGTCTGGCTTCAGGCTGTGTCAGACAGAGCATGAGTGCCCAGAGCAGCCTATCCAGTTCGGGAACCGTCGAGGCCCGAGCAGGTTGATCCTCATCTGGGTTTTCTGGAGAGAGCCCCACAGGGAAACGTTTTTCTTCCCTTGGGTCAGACCCTGGGCTGGGTTGTGGTTCTGGAGTTCCTAGTCCGGAGGGCTTGTTTGCCAGGAGTGTGAGGAAGGAAGTCTGAAAACACAAGCTAGCGTGAGGTTTGGGACCGATGGCACGGCAGGCCCACTCTGAGAGGCTGAATCGTGATCTCCTGCACTGAGGTCATTTCAACTCTGAGACGTGCCTCAGGCTAGAGTTTTTGTCCAGCATGGCCTCTTCCTGAATGGTGTGGGGGCCTCATGAGGCCAGGAAGGTTTGCCTACGATGGGATTTGTGAACTACTCCAAACCTCAAGGTTTCCTTCTGCACGAAAGTCGAGTGCTATTGGATGGTTCCAGGAGGCCCCATACGGAAAGACTCGAGAGCAGGTGTCTAAGCATGGATGCCTGGGAACGCCACCTCATATTCCCACTCTTTAGTCAGGACAAGGCAGGCTCAATCTGCGGGCTCCTGGGTGAGCTACCCAGAGGGGAGAGTTGAAATGGACTCTCCTGAAGATGAGTCCTACTGTGGCTTGGTGGCCTGGGAGACCTTGGAATGTGGAGGTGGCTCAGGGACTCTGCAGGATTCTCCAACCTGAGGTGTTTGACACGGCTCCAACAAGGAAGCTTCCCATGTGGAGACGAGAGAAGTTCTGTTCAGTGCCTCAGGAAAGCCCCATATCCTGTTCTTCGAACCAAAGCCTCTGAGGAGTGACACCTGGAAAACCAAGCAAGAGTTGAGATTAGGGCCTAAGGGCCTGTCGGGCTCAACCTTCTATCTCTGTTGACATCGGTGTGCATGCCTTCATGGAGGTAGCAGCTCCGCTTGTGTCCGAAGGCCCCTGTGTGTGCAGGGAGGCTCCCGGTAATGGTATGTCCTCGGGGGCCTTGAGGTTTCTCATATTCTGGAGGTGTGTGGCCAAAGGAATGGACAGAGTTTCCCAGGAGAGAGCAGGCATGGTCCTGTGGTATGGCTCCAGAGGACCCAGCCTAGAGGCTGTGTTTGCCAGGGCTGTGGGGACAGATGTCTGAAAAAGCAAACTTGGCTCAGGTAGGGGCCAAGGTAATGGCAGGCCTGATCTCCAGTCCGAGAGGGGAGATCCTCTGGATATCAAAGGAGGGCAAGTGGGAGGCAGTCGCTCAGGCTTTTGTCTCTGGGTGTTGCGTTCACAGAGGCCGTTCAGGGTAGGGTTTGCTTCAGGGGCCGAGGAAGAGCCTTCCTCTCGGGGGATTGTCCAAGCTCCCAAGTGTTTGGGTTCATTCTGTGGGAAGGGAAGAGTACTGTTTTCTGCCACAGGGGACCCCCCAGGAGAGGGACTCTAGAGCACAGCAGTGGGTTCCCTCAACTGGAATACACACCATCTAGTTAGTCCTGCGTGCCTATGGGCATGGCAAGCCACATATGCGGGCTCTTGGTCCAATCACTGAGAGTCGTTACTTGAATAAGGTACTCACGCTGAGGGTCACAATGTGTGTTTGTGCCCAAGGCGTCCCTCACACATGGGCGTGGCCTGATGGGCCATGCCGTTTTCTCCTACACTGAAGGTTTGACTCACTGCCAGCAGCAAGGTTTCTTGCCATGGGGAAGGAGGGGTTCTGACTTGTGCATCAGGTTCCCCCCTGTGCAGGGATTGGAGATAAAGTCTAGGTTCTGATGACTGAAAACCCAGGTTGGGAATGGATGGTGGCCTAAGGCAGTGGCGGGTCCAATGTGCTGGGTGTGCAGCCAGCTGTGTCGGTGTCTGTTGGAAGGTCTGGGCTCAGGCTATTTGCGACAGAGCATCAGTGTTTAAGGTAGCCTATGCAATTGGGGTGTTGCCGAGGGCCAAGCAGTTTGATCCTCATTTGGGGTTTCTGGGCAGCACCATAGACAAAGTTTTTCTCCTGGGAGGCAGGCGGAGTGCTTCATTGTGGCCCCAGAATTCCCAGAAGGGAGGGTTTGTGGGCCAGGAGTGTGAGGACGGAAGTCTAGGAACACAAGCTAAAGTGAGGATTGGAGCCAAGGGCAGAGCAGGCCCACTAGGCAGAGGCTGAATCAAAATCTCCTGCATCTGAAGTCAGGCTGAGGATCAGACGTTGACTGAGGCTGGAGTATGTGTCCATGATGGCACCTTCATGAAGCGGGGGCCTCATGAGGCCAAGGAAGTTTTCCCACGCTGAGTTTGGAGGTTGCCCCAAACCACCAGGTTTCCTTCTGTGGGACATTCGAGTCCTGTTGCATGGCTCCAGGACATACCATACGGAAGGACTGGAGAGCACGGTTCGAAGGATGGATCCCTGTACAGCATGCCTCGCATTCCCATTGGCCATTAGCCACAAGATATGTTTGATCTGCTGCCTCTGGGGCACGCTAACCAGGGGGCTGAGTTGAAATGGCCTCTCCTGAGGATGCCTCATAATGTGCGTTTGGGTCCATGGAAACCTTGGAATGTGCTGGTTGTTCAGTGGCCCTGCGGAACTCTCCTACCTGAAGGGTTTGATACATCCCCAGTAAGTAAGCTCCCCATGTGGAGGCGAGAGAGGTTTGGTTTGGTGCCTCAGAAAAGCCCCATGTGCTGGTCTACGAAAACAGACCTCTGAGGACGGACACATGGAAACCAGAGCTAAGGTTCAGATTAGGGCCTGGGGGCCTGTCCATTTCAACCTTCTGTCTCTGGGGACACTGTCTGAGAGTCTAAGTGGAGATAGTTGCTCCGCTGGTGTCAGAGAGCCCCTCTTAGTCCAGGGTGGCCTACAGTATTGATGGCCTCAGGGGCCTTGGAGCTTTTCCCTAACCTGTAGGGTTGCGGTCAATGGATTGGGCACAATTTCCTTGGAGAGGGCAGGCACAATCTTTCGCTGTGGCTCCAGAGGCCCTAGCCTGGCGGTTGTGTGGGTCCAGGCTGAGGGCACAGAAGTCTGAAAACACAAACTCAGCTTATGAGTGGCACCTAGGGTATGGCAGGCCGGATGTACAGCCCGAGAGGGAGCTCCTGGGCCTCTGAAACAAGGGCGAGTGGGAGGCGTTCCTTCAGGCTTTTGTCTCTGGATGTTGTGTCCGAGATAGCCGTGGATTGGAGGGGTGGCCTCAGGGACTGTGGACGAGTATCGCTCTCTGGGGATTTGTCCCAGCTCCCAAGAGTTTGGGGTCATTTTGTGGGAAGGGTGGAGTCGTGTTGTCTGGCTCATGTGTCTCTCCAAGAAAGGGATTCCAGAGCAGAGCCCCAGGTACGGGCGGGGCGACTGGAAAACTCAAACACTGGTGAGGATTGGGTGCATAGGGGCTTGGCAAGCCCCATATGCGGGCTCTTGGCCCAGGCCCTGACAGGCCTTTCTTTGACATGGGGCTCATGCTGAGGGTCAGAGTGTGAATTTGTGCCCAAGCAGCACTCAAGTTTGGGCGTGGCATCAGGGACCAGGAAGGTTTCTCCCACCCTGAAGGTGTGACTCCATGCCAAGAGCAAGCTTTACAGCCACGGGGAAGGAGGAGTTCTGTGTTGTGCTTGCGATACCCAGCTGTGTGGAGAATTGATATAATGTCTAGGTTCAGATATCTGAAAACCAAGGTTAGGAAGAGGTGGCGGCATAAGACCATGGCGTGTCCGAAGTGCTGGCTATGCGGCCAGCTGTCTCCTTGTCTGTCTGGACGTCTGGCTTCAGGCTGTGTCAGACAGAGCATGAGTGCCCAGAGCAGCCTATCCAGTTCGGGAACCGTCGAGGCCCGAGCAGGTTGATCCTCATCTGGGTTTTCTGGAGAGAGCCCCACAGGGAAACGTTTTTCTTCCCTTGGGCAGACCCTGGGCTGGGTTGTGGTTCTGGAGTTCCTAGTCCGGAGGGCTTGTTTGCCAGGAGTGTGAGGAAGGAAGTCTGAAAACACAAGCTAGCGTGAGGTTTGGGACCGATGGCACGGCAGGCCCACTCTGAGAGGCTGAATCGTGATCTCCTGCACTGAGGTCATTTCAACTCTGAGACGTGCCTCAGGCTAGAGTTTTTGTCCAGCATGGCCTCTTCCTGAATGGTGTGGGGGCCTCATGAGGCCAGGAAGGTTTGCCTACGATGGGATTTGTGAACTACTCCAAACCTCAAGGTTTCCTTCTGCACGAAAGTCGAGTGCTATTGGATGGTTCCAGGAGGCCCCATACGGAAAGACTCGAGAGCAGGTGTCTAAGCATGGATGCCTGGGAACGCCACCTCATATTCCCACTCTTTAGTCAGGACAAGGCAGGCTCAATCTGCGGGCTCCTGGGTGAGCTACCCAGAGGGGAGAGTTGAAATGGACTCTCCTGAAGATGAGTCCTACTGTGGCTTGGTGGCCTGGGAGACCTTGGAATGTGGAGGTGGCTCAGGGACTCTGCAGGATTCTCCAACCTGAGGTGTTTGACACGGCTCCAACAAGGAAGCTTCCCATGTGGAGACGAGAGAAGTTCTGTTCAGTGCCTCAGGAAAGCCCCATATCCTGTTCTTCGAACCAAAGCCTCTGAGGAGTGACACCTGGAAAACCAAGCAAGAGTTGAGATTAGGGCCTAAGGGCCTGTCGGGCTCAACCTTCTATCTCTGTTGACATCGGTGTGCATGCCTTCATGGAGGTAGCAGCTCCGCTTGTGTCCGAAGGCCCCTGTGTGTGCAGGGAGGCTCCCGGTAATGGTATGTCCTCGGGGGCCTTGAGGTTTCTCATATTCTGGAGGTGTGTGGCCAAAGGAATGGACAGAGTTTCCCAGGAGAGAGCAGGCATGGTCCTGTGGTATGGCTCCAGAGGACCCAGCCTAGAGGCTGTGTTTGCCAGGGCTGTGGGGACAGATGTCTGAAAAAGCAAACTTGGCTCAGGTAGGGGCCAAGGTAATGGCAGGCCTGATCTCCAGTCCGAGAGGGGAGATCCTCTGGATATCAAAGGAGGGCAAGTGGGAGGCAGTCGCTCAGGCTTTTGTCTCTGGGTGTTGCGTTCACAGAGGCCGTTCAGGGTAGGGTTTGCTTCAGGGGCCGAGGAAGAGCCTTCCTCTCGGGGGATTGTCCAAGCTCCCAAGTGTTTGGGTTCATTCTGTGGGAAGGGAAGAGTACTGTTTTCTGCCACAGGGGACCCCCCAGGAGAGGGACTCTAGAGCACAGCAGTGGGTTCCCTCAACTGGAATACACACCATCTAGTTAGTCCTGCGTGCCTATGGGCATGGCAAGCCACATATGCGGGCTCTTGGTCCAATCACTGAGAGTCGTTACTTGAATAAGGTACTCACGCTGAGGGTCACAATGTGTGTTTGTGCCCAAGGCGTCCCTCACACATGGGCGTGGCCTGATGGGCCATGCCGTTTTCTCCTACACTGAAGGTTTGACTCACTGCCAGCAGCAAGGTTTCTTGCCATGGGGAAGGAGGGGTTCTGACTTGTGCATCAGGTTCCCCCCTGTGCAGGGATTGGAGATAAAGTCTAGGTTCTGATGACTGAAAACCCAGGTTGGGAATGGATGGTGGCCTAAGGCAGTGGCGGGTCCAATGTGCTGGGTGTGCAGCCAGCTGTGTCGGTGTCTGTTGGAAGGTCTGGGCTCAGGCTATTTGCGACAGAGCATCAGTGTTTAAGGTAGCCTATGCAATTGGGGTGTTGCCGAGGGCCAAGCAGTTTGATCCTCATTTGGGGTTTCTGGGCAGCACCATAGACAAAGTTTTTCTCCTGGGAGGCAGGCGGAGTGCTTCATTGTGGCCCCAGAATTCCCAGAAGGGAGGGTTTGTGGGCCAGGAGTGTGAGGACGGAAGTCTAGGAACACAAGCTAAAGTGAGGATTGGAGCCAAGGGCAGAGCAGGCCCACTAGGCAGAGGCTGAATCAAAATCTCCTGCATCTGAAGTCAGGCTGAGGATCAGACGTTGACTGAGGCTGGAGTATGTGTCCATGATGGCACCTTCATGAAGCGGGGGCCTCATGAGGCCAAGGAAGTTTTCCCACGCTGAGTTTGGAGGTTGCCCCAAACCACCAGGTTTCCTTCTGTGGGACATTCGAGTCCTGTTGCATGGCTCCAGGACATACCATACGGAAGGACTGGAGAGCACGGTTCGAAGGATGGATCCCTGTACAGCATGCCTCGCATTCCCATTGGCCATTAGCCACAAGATATGTTTGATCTGCTGCCTCTGGGGCACGCTAACCAGGGGGCTGAGTTGAAATGGCCTCTCCTGAGGATGCCTCATAATGTGCGTTTGGGTCCATGGAAACCTTGGAATGTGCTGGTTGTTCAGTGGCCCTGCGGAACTCTCCTACCTGAAGGGTTTGATACATCCCCAGTAAGTAAGCTCCCCATGTGGAGGCGAGAGAGGTTTGGTTTGGTGCCTCAGAAAAGCCCCATGTGCTGGTCTACGAAAACAGACCTCTGAGGACGGACACATGGAAACCAGAGCTAAGGTTCAGATTAGGGCCTGGGGGCCTGTCCATTTCAACCTTCTGTCTCTGGGGACACTGTCTGAGAGTCTAAGTGGAGATAGTTGCTCCGCTGGTGTCAGAGAGCCCCTCTTAGTCCAGGGTGGCCTACAGTATTGATGGCCTCAGGGGCCTTGGAGCTTTTCCCTAACCTGTAGGGTTGCGGTCAATGGATTGGGCACAATTTCCTTGGAGAGGGCAGGCACAATCTTTCGCTGTGGCTCCAGAGGCCCTAGCCTGGCGGTTGTGTGGGTCCAGGCTGAGGGCACAGAAGTCTGAAAACACAAACTCAGCTTATGAGTGGCACCTAGGGTATGGCAGGCCGGATGTACAGCCCGAGAGGGAGCTCCTGGGCCTCTGAAACAAGGGCGAGTGGGAGGCGTTCCTTCAGGCTTTTGTCTCTGGATGTTGTGTCCGAGATAGCCGTGGATTGGAGGGGTGGCCTCAGGGACTGTGGACGAGTATCGCTCTCTGGGGATTTGTCCCAGCTCCCAAGAGTTTGGGGTCATTTTGTGGGAAGGGTGGAGTCGTGTTGTCTGGCTCATGTGTCTCTCCAAGAAAGGGATTCCAGAGCAGAGCCCCAGGTACGGGCGGGGCGACTGGAAAACTCAAACACTGGTGAGGATTGGGTGCATAGGGGCTTGGCAAGCCCCATATGCGGGCTCTTGGCCCAGGCCCTGACAGGCCTTTCTTTGACATGGGGCTCATGCTGAGGGTCAGAGTGTGAATTTGTGCCCAAGCAGCACTCAAGTTTGGGCGTGGCATCAGGGACCAGGAAGGTTTCTCCCACCCTGAAGGTGTGACTCCATGCCAAGAGCAAGCTTTACAGCCACGGGGAAGGAGGAGTTCTGTGTTGTGCTTGCGATACCCAGCTGTGTGGAGAATTGATATAATGTCTAGGTTCAGATATCTGAAAACCAAGGTTAGGAAGAGGTGGCGGCATAAGACCATGGCGTGTCCGAAGTGCTGGCTATGCGGCCAGCTGTCTCCTTGTCTGTCTGGACGTCTGGCTTCAGGCTGTGTCAGACAGAGCATGAGTGCCCAGAGCAGCCTATCCAGTTCGGGAACCGTCGAGGCCCGAGCAGGTTGATCCTCATCTGGGTTTTCTGGAGAGAGCCCCACAGGGAAACGTTTTTCTTCCCTTGGGCAGACCCTGGGCTGGGTTGTGGTTCTGGAGTTCCTAGTCCGGAGGGCTTGTTTGCCAGGAGTGTGAGGAAGGAAGTCTGAAAACACAAGCTAGCGTGAGGTTTGGGACCGATGGCACGGCAGGCCCACTCTGAGAGGCTGAATCGTGATCTCCTGCACTGAGGTCATTTCAACTCTGAGACGTGCCTCAGGCTAGAGTTTTTGTCCAGCATGGCCTCTTCCTGAATGGTGTGGGGGCCTCATGAGGCCAGGAAGGTTTGCCTACGATGGGATTTGTGAACTACTCCAAACCTCAAGGTTTCCTTCTGCACGAAAGTCGAGTGCTATTGGATGGTTCCAGGAGGCCCCATACGGAAAGACTCGAGAGCAGGTGTCTAAGCATGGATGCCTGGGAACGCCACCTCATATTCCCACTCTTTAGTCAGGACAAGGCAGGCTCAATCTGCGGGCTCCTGGGTGAGCTACCCAGAGGGGAGAGTTGAAATGGACTCTCCTGAAGATGAGTCCTACTGTGGCTTGGTGGCCTGGGAGACCTTGGAATGTGGAGGTGGCTCAGGGACTCTGCAGGATTCTCCAACCTGAGGTGTTTGACACGGCTCCAACAAGGAAGCTTCCCATGTGGAGACGAGAGAAGTTCTGTTCAGTGCCTCAGGAAAGCCCCATATCCTGTTCTTCGAACCAAAGCCTCTGAGGAGTGACACCTGGAAAACCAAGCAAGAGTTGAGATTAGGGCCTAAGGGCCTGTCGGGCTCAACCTTCTATCTCTGTTGACATCGGTGTGCATGCCTTCATGGAGGTAGCAGCTCCGCTTGTGTCCGAAGGCCCCTGTGTGTGCAGGGAGGCTCCCGGTAATGGTATGTCCTCGGGGGCCTTGAGGTTTCTCATATTCTGGAGGTGTGTGGCCAAAGGAATGGACAGAGTTTCCCAGGAGAGAGCAGGCATGGTCCTGTGGTATGGCTCCAGAGGACCCAGCCTAGAGGCTGTGTTTGCCAGGGCTGTGGGGACAGATGTCTGAAAAAGCAAACTTGGCTCAGGTAGGGGCCAAGGTAATGGCAGGCCTGATCTCCAGTCCGAGAGGGGAGATCCTCTGGATATCAAAGGAGGGCAAGTGGGAGGCAGTCGCTCAGGCTTTTGTCTCTGGGTGTTGCGTTCACAGAGGCCGTTCAGGGTAGGGTTTGCTTCAGGGGCCGAGGAAGAGCCTTCCTCTCGGGGGATTGTCCAAGCTCCCAAGTGTTTGGGTTCATTCTGTGGGAAGGGAAGAGTACTGTTTTCTGCCACAGGGGACCCCCCAGGAGAGGGACTCTAGAGCACAGCAGTGGGTTCCCTCAACTGGAATACACACCATCTAGTTAGTCCTGCGTGCCTATGGGCATGGCAAGCCACATATGCGGGCTCTTGGTCCAATCACTGAGAGTCGTTACTTGAATAAGGTACTCACGCTGAGGGTCACAATGTGTGTTTGTGCCCAAGGCGTCCCTCACACATGGGCGTGGCCTGATGGGCCATGCCGTTTTCTCCTACACTGAAGGTTTGACTCACTGCCAGCAGCAAGGTTTCTTGCCATGGGGAAGGAGGGGTTCTGACTTGTGCATCAGGTTCCCCCCTGTGCAGGGATTGGAGATAAAGTCTAGGTTCTGATGACTGAAAACCCAGGTTGGGAATGGATGGTGGCCTAAGGCAGTGGCGGGTCCAATGTGCTGGGTGTGCAGCCAGCTGTGTCGGTGTCTGTTGGAAGGTCTGGGCTCAGGCTATTTGCGACAGAGCATCAGTGTTTAAGGTAGCCTATGCAATTGGGGTGTTGCCGAGGGCCAAGCAGTTTGATCCTCATTTGGGGTTTCTGGGCAGCACCATAGACAAAGTTTTTCTCCTGGGAGGCAGGCGGAGTGCTTCATTGTGGCCCCAGAATTCCCAGAAGGGAGGGTTTGTGGGCCAGGAGTGTGAGGACGGAAGTCTAGGAACACAAGCTAAAGTGAGGATTGGAGCCAAGGGCAGAGCAGGCCCACTAGGCAGAGGCTGAATCAAAATCTCCTGCATCTGAAGTCAGGCTGAGGATCAGACGTTGACTGAGGCTGGAGTATGTGTCCATGATGGCACCTTCATGAAGCGGGGGCCTCATGAGGCCAAGGAAGTTTTCCCACGCTGAGTTTGGAGGTTGCCCCAAACCACCAGGTTTCCTTCTGTGGGACATTCGAGTCCTGTTGCATGGCTCCAGGACATACCATACGGAAGGACTGGAGAGCACGGTTCGAAGGATGGATCCCTGTACAGCATGCCTCGCATTCCCATTGGCCATTAGCCACAAGATATGTTTGATCTGCTGCCTCTGGGGCACGCTAACCAGGGGGCTGAGTTGAAATGGCCTCTCCTGAGGATGCCTCATAATGTGCGTTTGGGTCCATGGAAACCTTGGAATGTGCTGGTTGTTCAGTGGCCCTGCGGAACTCTCCTACCTGAAGGGTTTGATACATCCCCAGTAAGTAAGCTCCCCATGTGGAGGCGAGAGAGGTTTGGTTTGGTGCCTCAGAAAAGCCCCGTGTGCTGGTCTACGAAAACAGACCTCTGAGGACGGACACATGGAAACCAGAGCTAAGGTTCAGATTAGGGCCTGGGGGCCTGTCCATTTCAACCTTCTGTCTCTGGGGACACTGTCTGAGAGTCTAAGTGGAGATAGTTGCTCCGCTGGTGTCAGAGAGCCCCTCTTAGTCCAGGGTGGCCTACAGTATTGATGGCCTCAGGGGCCTTGGAGCTTTTCCCTAACCTGTAGGGTTGCGGTCAATGGATTGGGAACAATTTCCTTGGAGAGGGCAGGCACAATCTTTCGCTGTGGCTCCAGAGGCCCTAGCCTGGCGGTTGTGTGGGTCCAGGCTGAGGGCACAGAAGTCTGAAAACACAAACTCAGCTTATGAGTGGCACCTAGGGTATGGCAGGCCGGATGTACAGCCCGAGAGGGAGCTCCTGGGCCTCTGAAACAAGGGCGAGTGGGAGGCGTTCCTTCAGGCTTTTGTCTCTGGATGTTGTGTCCGAGATAGCCGTGGATTGGAGGGGTGGCCTCAGGGACTGTGGACGAGTATCATTCTCTGGGGATTTGTCCCAGCTCCCAAGAGTTTGGGGTCATTTTGTGGGAAGGGTGGAGTCGTGTTGTCTGGCTCATGTGTCTCTCCAAGAAAGGGATTCCAGAGCAGAGCCCCAGGTACGGGCGGGGCGACTGGAAAACTCAAACACTGGTGAGGATTGGGTGCATAGGGGCTTGGCAAGCCCCATATGCGGGCTCTTGGCCCAGGCCCTGACAGGCCTTTCTTTGACATGGGGCTCATGCTGAGGGTCAGAGTGTGAATTTGTGCCCAAGCAGCACTCAAGTTTGGGCGTGGCATCAGGGACCAGGAAGGTTTCTCCCACCCTGAAGGTGTGACTCCATGCCAAGAGCAAGCTTTACAGCCACGGGGAAGGAGGAGTTCTGTGTTGTGCTTGCGATACCCAGCTGTGTGGAGAATTGATATAATGTCTAGGTTCAGATATCTGAAAACCAAGGTTAGGAAGAGGTGGCGGCATAAGACCATGGCGTGTCCGAAGTGCTGGCTGTGCGGCCAGCTGTCTCCTTGTCTGTCTGGACGTCTGGCTTCAGGCTCTGTCAGACAGAGCATGAGTGCCCAGAGCAGCCTATCCAGTTCGGGAACCGTCGAGGCCCGAGCAGGTTGATCCTCATCTGGGTTTTCTGGAGAGAGCCCCACAGGGAAACGTTTTTCTTCCCTTGGGTCAGACCCTGGGCTGGGTTGTGGTTCTGGAGTTCCTAGTCCGGAGGGCTTGTTTGCCAGGAGTGTGAGGAAGGAAGTCTGAAAACACAAGCTAGCGTGAGGTTTGGGACCGATGGCACGGCAGGCCCACTCTGAGAGGCTGAATCGTGATCTCCTGCACTGAGGTCATTTCAACTATGAGACGTGCCTCAGGCTAGAGTTTTTGTCCAGCATGGCCTCTTCCTGAATGGTGTGGGGGCCTCATGAGGCCAGGAAGGTTTGCCTACGATGGGATTTGTGAACTACTCCAAACCTCAAGGTTTCCTTCTGCACGAAAGTCGAGTGCTATTGGATGGTTCCAGGAGGCCCCATACGGAAAGACTCGAGAGCAGGTGTCTAAGCATGGATGCCTGGGAACGCCACCTCATATTCCCACTCTTTAGTCAGGACAAGGCAGGCTCAATCTGTGGGCTCCTGGGTGAGCTACCCAGAGGGGAGAGTTGAAATGGACTCTCCTGAAGATGAGTCCTACTGTGGCTTGGTGGCCTGGGAGACCTTGGAATGTGGAGGTGGCTCAGGGACTCTGCAGGATTCTCCAACCTGAGGTGTTTGACACGGCTCCAACAAGGAAGCTTCCCATGTGGAGACGAGAGAAGTTCTGTTCAGTGCCTCAGGAAAGCCCCATATCCTGTTCTTCGAACCAAAGCCTCTGAGGAGTGACACCTGGAAAACCAAGCAAGAGTTGAGATTAGGGCCTAAGGGCCTGTCGGGCTCAACCTTCTATCTCTGTTGACATCGGTGTGCATGCCTTCATGGAGGTAGCAGCTCCGCTTGTGTCCGAAGGCCCCTGTGTGTGCAGGGAGGCTCCCGGTAATGGTATGTCCTCGGGGGCCTTGAGGTTTCTCATATTCTGGAGGTGTGTGGCCAAAGGAATGGACAGAGTTTCCCAGGAGAGAGCAGGCATGGTCCTGTGGTATGGCTCCAGAGGACCCAGCCTAGAGGCTGTGTTTGCCAGGGCTGTGGGGACAGATGTCTGAAAAAGCAAACTTGGCTCAGGTAGGGGCCAAGGTAATGGCAGGCCTGATCTCCAGTCCGAGAGGGGAGATCCTCTGGATATCAAAGGAGGGCAAGTGGGAGGCAGTCGCTCAGGCTTTTGTCTCTGGGTGTTGCGTTCACAGAGGCCGTTCAGGGTAGGGGTTGCTTCAGGGGCCGAGGAAGAGCCTTCCTCTCGGGGGATTGTCCAAGCTCCCAAGTGTTTGGGTTCATTCTGTGGGAAGGGAAGAGTACTGTTTTCTGCCACAGGGGATCCCCCAGGAGAGGGACTCTAGAGCACAGCAGTGGGTTCCCTCAACTGGAATACACACCATCTAGTTAGTCCTGCGTGCCTATGGGCATGGCAAGCCACATATGCGGGCTCTTGGTCCAATCACTGAGAGTCGTTACTTGAATAAGGTACTCACGCTGAGGGTCACAATGTGTGTTTGTGCCCAAGGCGTCCCTCACACATGGGCGTGGCCTGATGGGCCATGCCGTTTTCTCCTACACTGAAGGTTTGACTCACTGCCAGCAGCAAGGTTTCTTGCCATGGGGAAGGAGGGGTTCTGACTTGTGCATCAGGTTCCCCCCTGTGCAGGGATTGGAGATAAAGTCTAGGTTCTGATGACTGAAAACCCAGGTTGGGAATGGATGGTGGCCTAAGGCAGTGGCGGGTCCAATGTGCTGGGTGTGCAGCCAGCTGTGTCGGTGTCTGTTGGAAGGTCTGGGCTCAGGCTATTTGCGACAGAGCATCAGTGTTTAAGGTAGCCTATGCAATTGGGGTGTTGCCGAGGGCCAAGCAGTTTGATCCTCATTTGGGGTTTCTGGGCAGCACCATAGACAAAGTTTTTCTCCTGGGAGGCAGGCGGAGTGCTTCATTGTGGCCCCAGAATTCCCAGAAGGGAGGGTTTGTGGGCCAGGAGTGTGAGGACGGAAGTCTAGGAACACAAGCTAAAGTGAGGATTGGAGCCAAGGGCAGAGCAGGCCCACTAGGCAGAGGCTGAATCAAAATCTCCTGCATCTGAAGTCAGGCTGAACATCAGACGTTGACTGAGGCTGGAGTATGTGTCCATGATGGCACCTTCATGAAGCGGGGGCCTCATGAGGCCAAGGAAGTTTTCCCACGCTGAGTTTGGAGGTTGCCCCAAACCACCAGGTTTCCTTCTGTGGGACATTCGAGTCCTGTTGCATGGCTCCAGGACATACCATACGGAAGGACTGGAGAGCACGGTTCGAAGGATGGATCCCTGTACAGCATGCCTCGCATTCCCATTGGCCATTAGCCACAAGATATGTTTGATCTGCTGCCTCTGGGGCACGCTAACCAGGGGGCTGAGTTGAAATGGCCTCTCCTGAGGATGCCTCATAATGTGCGTTTGGGTCCATGGAAACCTTGGAATGTGCTGGTTGTTCAGTGGCCCTGCGGAACTCTCCTACCTGAAGGGTTTGATACATCCCCAGTAAGTAAGCTCCCCATGTGGAGGCGAGAGAGGTTTGGTTTGGTGCCTCAGAAAAGCCCCGTGTGCTGGTCTACGAAAACAGACCTCTGAGGACGGACACATGGAAACCAGAGCTGAGGTTCAGATTAGGGCCTGGGGGCCTGTCCATTTCAACCTTCTGTCTCTGGGGACACTGTCTGAGAGTCTAAGTGGAGATAGTTGCTCCGCTGGTGTCAGAGAGCCCCTCTTAGTCCAGGGTGGCCTACAGTATTGATGGCCTCAGGGGCCTTGGAGCTTTTCCCTAACCTGTAGGGTTGCGGTCAATGGATTGGGCACAATTTCCTTGGAGAGGGCAGGCACAATCTTTCGCTGTGGCTCCAGAGGCCCTAGCCTGGCGGTTGTGTGGGTCCAGGCTGAGGGCACAGAAGTCTGAAAACACAAACTCAGCTTATGAGTGGCACCTAGGGTATGGCAGGCCGGATGTACAGCCCGAGAGGGAGCTCCTGGGCCTCTGAAACAAGGGCGAGTGGGAGGCGTTCCTTCAGGCTTTTGTCTCTGGATGTTGTGTCCGAGATAGCCGTGGATTGGAGGGGTGGCCTCAGGGACTGTGGACGAGTATCGCTCTCTGGGGATTTGTCCCAGCTCCCAAGAGTTTGGGGTCATTTTGTGGGAAGGGTGGAGTCGTGTTGTCTGGCTCATGTGTCTCTCCAAGAAAGGGATTCCAGAGCAGAGCCCCAGGTACGGGTGGGGCGACTGGAAAACTCAAACACTGGTGAGGATTGGGTGCATAGGGGCTTGGCAAGCCCCATATGCGGGCTCTTGGCCCAGGCCCTGACAGGCCTTTCTTTGACATGGGGCTCATGCTGAGGGTCAGAGTGTGAATTTGTGCCCAAGCAGCACTCAAGTTTGGGCGTGGCATCAGGGACCAGGAAGGTTTCTCCCACCCTGAAGGTGTGACTCCATGCCAAGAGCAAGCTTTACAGCCACGGGGAAGGAGGAGTTCTGTGTTGTGCTTGCGATACCCAGCTGTGTGGAGAATTGATATAATGTCTAGGTTCAGATATCTGAAAACCAAGGTTAGGAAGAGGTGGCGGCATAAGACCATGGCGTGTCCGAAGTGCTGGCTGTGCGGCCAGCTGTCTCCTTGTCTGTCTGGACGTCTGGCTTCAGGCTCTGTCAGACAGAGCATGAGTGCCCAGAGCAGCCTATCCAGTTCGGGAACCGTCGAGGCCTGAGCAGGTTGATCCTCATCTGGGTTTTCTGGAGAGAGCCCCACAGGGAAACGTTTTTCTTCCCTTGGGCAGACCCTGGGCTGGGTTGTGGTTCTGGAGTTCCTAGTCCGGAGGGCTTGTTTGCCAGGAGTGTGAGGAAGGAAGTCTGAAAACACAAGCTAGCGTGAGGTTTGGGACCGATGGCACGGCAGGCCCACTCTGAGAGGCTGAATCGAGATCTCCTGCACTGAGGTCATTTCAACTCTGAGACGTGCCTCAGGCTAGAGTTTTTGTCCAGCATGGCCTCTTCCTGAATGGTGTGGGGGCCTCATGAGGCCAGGAAGGTTTGCCTACGATGGGATTTGTGAACTACTCCAAACCTCAAGGTTTCCTTCTGCACGAAAGTCGAGTGCTATTGGATGGTTCCAGGAGGCCCCATACGGAAAGCCTCGAGAGCAGGTGTCTAAGCATGGATGCCTGGGAACGCCACCTCATATTCCCACTCTTTAGTCAGGACAAGGCAGGCTCAATCTGCGGGCTCCTGGGTGAGCTACCCAGAGGGGAGAGTTGAAATGGACTCTCCTGAAGATGAGTCCTACTGTGGCTTGGTGGCCTGGGAGACCTTGGAATGTGGAGGTGGCTCAGGGACTCTGCAGGATTCTCCAACCTGAGGTGTTTGACACGGCTCCAACAAGGAAGCTTCCCATGTGGAGACGAGAGAAGTTCTGTTCAGTGCCTCAGGAAAGCCCCATATCCTGTTCTTCGAACCAAAGCCTCTGAGGAGTGACACCTGGAAAACCAAGCAAGAGTTGAGATTAGGGCCTAAGGGCCTGTCGGGCTCAACCTTCTATCTCTGTTGACATCGGTGTGCATGCCTTCATGGAGGTAGCAGCTCCGCTTGTGTCCGAAGGCCCCTGTGTGTGCAGGGAGGCTCCCGGTAATGGTATGTCCTCGGGGGCCTTGAGGTTTCTCATATTCTGGAGGTGTGTGGCCAAAGGAATGGACAGAGTTTCCCAGGAGAGAGCAGGCATGGTCCTGTGGTATGGCTCCAGAGGACCCAGCCTAGAGGCTGTGTTTGCCAGGGCTGTGGGGACAGATGTCTGAAAAAGCAAACTTGGCTCAGGTAGGGGCCAAGGTAATGGCAGGCCTGATCTCCAGTCCGAGAGGGGAGATCCTCTGGATATCAAAGGAGGGCAAGTGGGAGGCAGTCGCTCAGGCTTTTGTCTCTGGGTGTTGCGTTCACAGAGGCCGTTCAGGGTAGGGTTTGCTTCAGGGGCCGAGGAAGAGCCTTCCTCTCGGGGGATTGTCCAAGCTCCCAAGTGTTTGGGTTCATTCTGTGGGAAGGGAAGAGTACTGTTTTCTGCCACAGGGGACCCCCCAGGAGAGGGACTCTAGAGCACAGCAGTGGGTTCCCTCAACTGGAATACACACCATCTAGTTAGTCCTGCGTGCCTATGGGCATGGCAAGCCACATATGCGGGCTCTTGGTCCAATCACTGAGAGTCGTTACTTGAATAAGGTACTCACGCTGAGGGTCACAATGTGTGTTTGTGCCCAAGGCGTCCCTCACACATGGGCGTGGCCTGATGGGCCATGCCGTTTTCTCCTACACTGAAGGTTTGACTCACTGCCAGCAGCAAGGTTTCTTGCCATGGGGAAGGAGGGGTTCTGACTTGTGCATCAGGTTCCCCCCTGTGCAGGGATTGGAGATAAAGTCTAGGTTCTGATGACTGAAAACCCAGGTTGGGAATGGATGGTGGCCTAAGGCAGTGGCGGGTCCATTGTGCTGGGTGTGCAGCCAGCTGTGTCGGTGTCTGTTGGAAGGTCTGGGCTCAGGCTATTTGCGACAGAGCATCAGTGTTTAAGGTAGCCTATGCAATTGGGGTGTTGCCGAGGGCCAAGCAGTTTGATCCTCATTTGGGGTTTCTGGGCAGCACCATAGACAAAGTTTTTCTCCTGGGAGGCAGGCGGAGTGCTTCATTGTGGCCCCAGAATTCCCAGAAGGGAGGGTTTGTGGGCCAGGAGTGTGAGGACGGAAGTCTAGGAACACAAGCTAAAGTGAGGATTGGAGCCAAGGGCAGAGCAGGCCCACTAGGCAGAGGCTGAATCAAAATCTCCTGCATCTGAAGTCAGGCTGAGGATCAGACGTTGACTGAGGCTGGAGTATGTGTCCATGATGGCACCTTCATGAAGCGGGGGCCTCATGAGGCCAAGGAAGTTTTCCCACGCTGAGTTTGGAGGTTGCCCCAAACCACCAGGTTTCCTTCTGTGGGACATTCGAGTCCTGTTGCATGGCTCCAGGACATACCATACGGAAGGACTGGAGAGCACGGTTCGAAGGATGGATCCCTGTACAGCATGCCTCGCATTCCCATTGGCCATTAGCCACAAGATATGTTTGATCTGCTGCCTCTGGGGCACGCTAACCAGGGGGCTGAGTTGAAATGGCCTCTCCTGAGGATGCCTCATAATGTGCGTTTGGGTCCATGGAAACCTTGGAATGTGCTGGTTGTTCAGTGGCCCTGCGGAACTCTCCTACCTGAAGGGTTTGATACATCCCCAGTAAGTAAGCTCCCCATGTGGAGGCGAGAGAGGTTTGGTTTGGTGCCTCAGAAAAGCCCCGTGTGCTGGTCTACGAAAACAGACCTCTGAGGACGGACACATGGAAACCAGAGCTAAGGTTCAGATTAGGGCCTGGGGGCCTGTCCATTTCAACCTTCTGTCTCTGGGGACACTGTCTGAGAGTCTAAGTGGAGATAGTTGCTCCGCTGGTGTCAGAGAGCCCCTCTTAGTCCAGGGTGGCCTACAGTATTGATGGCCTCAGGGGCCTTGGAGCTTTTCCCTAACCTGTAGGGTTGCGGTCAATGGATTGGGCACAATTTCCTTGGAGAGGGCAGGCACAATCTTTCGCTGTGGCTCCAGAGGCCCTAGCCTGGCGGTTGTGTGGGTCCAGGCTGAGGGCACAGAAGTCTGAAAACACAAACTCAGCTTATGAGTGGCGCCTAGGGTATGGCAGGCCGGATGTACAGCCCGAGAGGGAGCTCCTGGGCCTCTGAAACAAGGGCGAGTGGGAGGCGTTCCTTCAGGCTTTTGTCTCTGGATGTTGTGTCCGAGATAGCCGTGGATTGGAGGGGTGGCCTCAGGGACTGTGGACGAGTATCGCTCTCTGGGGATTTGTCCCAGCTCCCAAGAGTTTGGGGTCATTTTGTGTGAAGGGTGGAGTCGTGTTGTCTGGCTCATGTGTCTCTCCAAGAAAGGGATTCCAGAGCAGAGCCCCAGGTACGGGCGGGGCGACTGGAAAACTCAAACACTGGTGAGGATTGGGTGCATAGGGGCTTGGCAAGCCCCATATGCGGGCTCTTGGCCCAGGCCCTGACAGGCCTTTCTTTGACATGGGGCTCATGCTGAGGGTCAGAGTGTGAATTTGTGCCCAAGCAGCACACAAGTTTGGGCGTGGCATCAGGGACCAGGAAGGTTTCTCCCACCCTGAAGGTGTGACTCCATGCCAAGAGCAAGCTTTACAGCCACGGGGAAGGAGGAGTTCTGTGTTGTGCTTGCGATACCCAGCTGTGTGGAGAATTGATATAATGTCTAGGTTCAGATATCTTTAAACCAAGGTTAGGAAGAGGTGGCGGCATAAGACCATGGCGTGTCCGAAGTGCTGGCTGTGCGGCCAGCTGTCTCCTTGTCTGTCTGGACGTCTGGCTTCAGGCTGTGTCAGACAGAGCATGAGTGCCCAGAGCAGCCTATCCAGTTCGGGAACCGTCGAGGCCCGAGCAGGTTGATCCTCATCTGGGTTTTCTGGAGAGAGCCCCACAGGGAAACGTTTTTCTTCCCTTGGGCAGACCCTGGGCTGGGTTGTGGTTCTGGAGTTCCTAGTCCGGAGGGCTTGTTTGCCAGGAGTGTGAGGAAGGAAGTCTGAAAACACAAGCTAGCGTGAGGTTTGGGACCGATGGCACGGCAGGCCCACTCTGAGAGGCTGAATCGAGATCTCCTGCACTGAGGTCATTTCAACTCTGAGACGTG
This sequence comes from Mustela nivalis, assembly GCF_964662115.1. Classification (NCBI taxonomy): domain Eukaryota; kingdom Metazoa; phylum Chordata; class Mammalia; order Carnivora; family Mustelidae; genus Mustela; species Mustela nivalis. Next base: position 93,700 of record NW_028135520.1, read on the forward strand.
CCTCAGGCTAGAGTTTTTGTCCAGCATGGCCTCTTCCTGAATGGTGTGGGGGCCTCATGAGGCCAGGAAGGTTTGCCTACGATGGGATTTGTGAACTACTCCAAACCTCAAGGTTTCCTTCTGCACGAAAGTCGAGTGCTATTGGATGGTTCCAGGAGGCCCCATACGGAAAGCCTCGAGAGCAGGTGTCTAAGCATGGATGCCTGGGAACGCCACCTCATATTCCCACTCTTTAGTCAGGACAAGGCAGGCTCAATCTGCGGGCTCCTGGGTGAGCTACCCAGAGGGGAGAGTTGAAATGGACTCTCCTGAAGATGAGTCCTACTGTGGCTTGGTGGCCTGGGAGACCTTGGAATGTGGAGGTGGCTCAGGGACTCTGCAGGATTCTCCAACCTGAGGTGTTTGACACGGCTCCAACAAGGAAGCTTCCCATGTGGAGACGAGAGAAGTTCTGTTCAGTGCCTCAGGAAAGCCCCATATCCTGTTCTTCGAACCAAAGCCTCTGAGGAGTGACACCTGGAAAACCAAGCAAGAGTTGAGATTAGGGCCTAAGGGCCTGTCGGGCTCAACCTTCTATCTCTGTTGACATCGGTGTGCATGCCTTCATGGAGGTAGCAGCTCCGCTTGTGTCCGAAGGCCCCTGTGTGTGCAGGGAGGCTCCCGGTAATGGTATGTCCTCGGGGGCCTTGAGGTTTCTCATATTCTGGAGGTGTGTGGCCAAAGGAATGGACAGAGTTTCCCAGGAGAGAGCAGGCATGGTCCTGTGGTATGGCTCCAGAGGACCCAGCCTAGAGGCTGTGTTTGCCAGGGCTGTGGGGACAGATGTCTGAAAAAGCAAACTTGGCTCAGGTAGGGGCCAAGGTAATGGCAGGCCTGATCTCCAGTCCGAGAGGGGAGATCCTCTGGATATCAAAGGAGGGCAAGTGGGAGGCAGTCGCTCAGGCTTTTGTCTCTGGGTGTTGCGTTCACAGAGGCCGTTCAGGGTAGGGGTTGCTTCAGGGGCCGAGGAAGAGCCTTCCTCTCGGGGGATTGTCCAAGCTCCCAAGTGTTTGGGTTCATTCTGTGGGAAGGGAAGAGTACTGTTTTCTGCCACAGGGGACCCCCCAGGAGAGGGACTCTAGAGCACAGCAGTGGGTTCCCTCAACTGGAATACACACCATCTAGTTAGTCCTGCGTGCCTATGGGCATGGCAAGCCACATATGCGGGCTCTTGGTCCAATCACTGAGAGTCGTTACTTGAATAAGGTACTCACGCTGAGGGTCACAATGTGTGTTTGTGCCCAAGGCGTCCCTCACACATGGGCGTGGCCTGATGGGCCATGCCGTTTTCTCCTACACTGAAGGTTTGACTCACTGCCAGCAGCAAGGTTTCTTGCCATGGGGAAGGAGGGGTTCTGACTTGTGCATCAGGTTCCCCCCTGTGCAGGGATTGGAGATAAAGTCTAGGTTCTGATGACTGAAAACCCAGGTTGGGAATGGATGGTGGCCTAAGGCAGTGGCGGGTCCATTGTGCTGGGTGTGCAGCCAGCTGTGTCGGTGTCTGTTGGAAGGTCTGGGCTCAGGCTATTTGCGACAGAGCATCAGTGTTTAAGGTAGCCTATGCAATTGGGGTGTTGCCGAGGGCCAAGCAGTTTGATCCTCATTTGGGGTTTCTGGGCAGCACCATAGACAAAGTTTTTCTCCTGGGAGGCAGGCGGAGTGCTTCATTGTGGCCCCAGAATTCCCAGAAGGGAGGGTTTGTGGGCCAGGAGTGTGAGGACGGAAGTCTAGGAACACAAGCTAAAGTGAGGATTGGAGCCAAGGGCAGAGCAGGCCCACTAGGCAGAGGCTGAATCAAAATCTCCTGCATCTGAAGTCAGGCTGAGGATCAGACGTTGACTGAGGCTGGAGTATGTGTCCATGATGGCACCTTCATGAAGCGGGGGCCTCATGAGGCCAAGGAAGTTTTCCCACGCTGAGTTTGGAGGTTGCCCCAAACCACCAGGTTTCCTTCTGTGGGACATTCGAGTCCTGTTGCATGGCTCCAGGACATACCATACGGAAGGACTGGAGAGCACGGTTCGAAGGATGGATCCCTGTACAGCATGCCTCGCATTCCCATTGGCCATTAGCCACAAGATATGTTTGATCTGCTGCCTCTGGGGCACGCTAACCAGGGGGCTGAGTTGAAATGGCCTCTCCTGAGGATGCCTCATAATGTGCGTTTGGGTCCATGGAAACCTTGGAATGTGCTGGTTGTTCAGTGGCCCTGCGGAACTCTCCTACCTGAAGGGTTTGATACATCCCCAGTAAGTAAGCTCCCCATGTGGAGGCGAGAGAGGTTTGGTTTGGTGCCTCAGAAAAGCCCCGTGTGCTGGTCTACGAAAACAGACCTCTGAGGACGGACACATGGAAACCAGAGCTAAGGTTCAGATTAGGGCCTGGGGGCCTGTCCATTTCAACCTTCTGTCTCTGGGGACACTGTCTGAGAGTCTAAGTGGAGATAGTTGCTCCGCTGGTGTCAGAGAGCCCCTCTTAGTCCAGGGTGGCCTACAGTATTGATGGCCTCAGGGGCCTTGGAGCTTTTCCCTAACCTGTAGGGTTGCGGTCAATGGATTGGGCACAATTTCCTTGGAGAGGGCAGGCACAATCTTTCGCTGTGGCTCCAGAGGCCCTAGCCTGGCGGTTGTGTGGGTCCAGGCTGAGGGCACAGAAGTCTGAAAACACAAACTCAGCTTATGAGTGGCGCCTAGGGTATGGCAGGCCGGATGTACAGCCCGAGAGGGAGCTCCTGGGCCTCTGAAACAAGGGCGAGTGGGAGGCGTTCCTTCAGGCTTTTGTCTCTGGATGTTGTGTCCGAGATAGCCGTGGATTGGAGGGGTGGCCTCAGGGACTGTGGACGAGTATCGCTCTCTGGGGATTTGTCCCAGCTCCCAAGAGTTTGGGGTCATTTTGTGTGAAGGGTGGAGTCGTGTTGTCTGGCTCATGTGTCTCTCCAAGAAAGGGATTCCAGAGCAGAGCCCCAGGTACGGGCGGGGCGACTGCAAAACTCAAACACTGGTGAGGATTGGGTGCATAGGGGCTTGGCAAGCCCCATATGCGGGCTCTTGGCCCAGGCCCTGACAGGCCTTTCTTTGACATGGGGCTCATGCTGAGGGTCAGAGTGTGAATTTGTGCCCAAGCAGCACACAAGTTTGGGCGTGGCATCAGGGACCAGGAAGGTTTCTCCCACCCTGAAGGTGTGACTCCATGCCAAGAGCAAGCTTTACAGCCACGGGGAAGGAGGAGTTCTGTGTTGTGCTTGCGATACCCAGCTGTGTGGAGAATTGATATAATGTCTAGGTTCAGATATCTTTAAACCAAGGTTAGGAAGAGGTGGCGGCATAAGACCATGGCGTGTCCGAAGTGCTGGCTGTGCGGCCAGCTGTCTCCTTGTCTGTCTGGACGTCTGGCTTCAGGCTGTGTCAGACAGAGCATGAGTGCCCAGAGCAGCCTATCCAGTTCGGGAACCGTCGAGGCCCGAGCAGGTTGATCCTCATCTGGGTTTTCTGGAGAGAGCCCCACAGGGAAACGTTTTTCTTCCCTTGGGCAGACCCTGGGCTGGGTTGTGGTTCTGGAGTTCCTAGTCCGGAGGGCTTGTTTGCCAGGAGTGTGAGGAAGGAAGTCTGAAAACACAAGCTAGCGTGAGGTTTGGGACCGATGGCACGGCAGGCCCACTCTGAGAGGCTGAATCGAGATCTCCTGCACTGAGGTCATTTCAACTCTGAGACGTGCCTCAGGCTAGAGTTTTTGTCCAGCATGGCCTCTTCCTGAATGGTGTGGGGGCCTCATGAGGCCAGGAAGGTTTGCCTACGATGGGATTTGTGAACTACTCCAAACCTCAAGGTTTCCTTCTGCACGAAAGTCGAGTGCTATTGGATGGTTCCAGGAGGCCCCATACGGAAAGCCTCGAGAGCAGGTGTCTAAGCATGGATGCCTGGGAACGCCACCTCATATTCCCACTCTTTAGTCAGGACAAGGCAGGCTCAATCTGCGGGCTCCTGGGTGAGCTACCCAGAGGGGAGAGTTGAAATGGACTCTCCTGAAGATGAGTCCTACTGTGGCTTGGTGGCCTGGGAGACCTTGGAATGTGGAGGTGGCTCAGGGACTCTGCAGGATTCTCCAACCTGAGGTGTTTGACACGGCTCCAACAAGGAAGCTTCCCATGTGGAGACGAGAGAAGTTCTGTTCAGTGCCTCAGGAAAGCCCCATATCCTGTTCTTCGAACCAAAGCCTCTGAGGAGTGACACCTGGAAAACCAAGCAAGAGTTGAGATTAGGGCCTAAGGGCCTGTCGGGCTCAACCTTCTATCTCTGTTGACATCGGTGTGCATGCCTTCATGGAGGTAGCAGCTCCGCTTGTGTCCGAAGGCCCCTGTGTGTGCAGGGAGGCTCCCGGTAATGGTATGTCCTCGGGGGCCTTGAGGTTTCTCATATTCTGGAGGTGTGTGGCCAAAGGAATGGACAGAGTTTCCCAGGAGAGAGCAGGCATGGTCCTGTGGTATGGCTCCAGAGGACCCAGCCTAGAGGCTGTGTTTGCCAGGGCTGTGGGGACAGATGTCTGAAAAAGCAAACTTGGCTCAGGTAGGGGCCAAGGTAATGGCAGGCCTGATCTCCAGTCCGAGAGGGGAGATCCTCTGGATATCAAAGGAGGGCAAGTGGGAGGCAGTCGCTCAGGCTTTTGTCTCTGGGTGTTGCGTTCACAGAGGCCGTTCAGGGTAGGGTTTGCTTCAGGGGCCGAGGAAGAGCCTTCCTCTCGGGGGATTGTCCAAGCTCCCAAGTGTTTGGGTTCATTCTGTGGGAAGGGAAGAGTACTGTTTTCTGCCACAGGGGACCCCCCAGGAGAGGGACTCTAGAGCACAGCAGTGGGTTCCCTCAACTGGAATACACACCATCTAGTTAGTCCTGCGTGCCTATGGGCATGGCAAGCCACATATGCGGGCTCTTGGTCCAATCACTGAGAGTCATTACTTGAATAAGGTACTCACGCTGAGGGTCACAATGTGTGTTTGTGCCCAAGGCGTCCCTCACACATGGGCGTGGCCTGATGGGCCATGCCGTTTTCTCCTACACTGAAGGTTTGACTCACTGCCAGCAGCAAGGTTTCTTGCCATGGGGAAGGAGGGGTTCTGACTTGTGCATCAGGTTCCCCCCTGTGCAGGGATTGGAGATAAAGTCTAGGTTCTGATGACTGAAAACCCAGGTTGGGAATGGATGGTGGCCTAAGGCAGTGGCGGGTCCATTGTGCTGGGTGTGCAGCCAGCTGTGTCGGTGTCTGTTGGAAGGTCTGGGCTCAGGCTATTTGCGACAGAGCATCAGTGTTTAAGGTAGCCTATGCAATTGGGGTGTTGCCGAGGGCCAAGCAGTTTGATCCTCATTTGGGGTTTCTGGGCAGCACCATAGACAAAGTTTTTCTCCTGGGAGGCAGGCGGAGTGCTTCATTGTGGCCCCAGAATTCCCAGAAGGGAGGGTTTGTGGGCCAGGAGTGTGAGGACGGAAGTCTAGGAACACAAGCTAAAGTGAGGATTGGAGCCAAGGGCAGAGCAGGCCCACTAGGCAGAGGCTGAATCAAAATCTCCTGCATCTGAAGTCAGGCTGAGGATCAGACGTTGACTGAGGCTGGAGTATGTGTCCATGATGGCACCTTCATGAAGCGGGGGCCTCATGAGGCCAAGGAAGTTTTCCCACGCTGAGTTTGGAGGTTGCCCCAAACCACCAGGTTTCCTTCTGTGGGACATTCGAGTCCTGTTGCATGGCTCCAGGACATACCATACGGAAGGACTGGAGAGCACGGTTCGAAGGATGGATCCCTGTACAGCATGCCTCGCATTCCCATTGGCCATTAGCCACAAGATATGTTTGATCTGCTGCCTCTGGGGCACGCTAACCAGGGGGCTGAGTTGAAATGGCCTCTCCTGAGGATGCCTCATAATGTGCGTTTGGGTCCATGGAAACCTTGGAATGTGCTGGTTGTTCAGTGGCCCTGCGGAACTCTCCTACCTGAAGGGTTTGATACATCCCCAGTAAGTAAGCTCCCCATGTGGAGGCGAGAGAGGTTTGGTTTGGTGCCTCAGAAAAGCCCCGTGTGCTGGTCTACGAAAACAGACCTCTGAGGACGGACACATGGAAACCAGAGCTAAGGTTCAGATTAGGGCCTGGGGGCCTGTCCATTTCAACCTTCTGTCTCTGGGGACACTGTCTGAGAGTCTAAGTGGAGATAGTTGCTCCGCTGGTGTCAGAGAGCCCCTCTTAGTCCAGGGTGGCCTACAGTATTGATGGCCTCAGGGGCCTTGGAGCTTTTCCCTAACCTGTAGGGTTGCGGTCAATGGATTGGGCACAATTTCCTTGGAGAGGGCAGGCACAATCTTTCGCTGTGGCTCCAGAGGCCCTAGCCTGGCGGTTGTGTGGGTCCAGGCTGAGGGCACAGAAGTCTGAAAACACAAACTCAGCTTATGAGTGGCGCCTAGGGTATGGCAGGCCGGATGTACAGCCCGAGAGGGAGCTCCTGGGCCTCTGAAACAAGGGCGAGTGGGAGGCGTTCCTTCAGGCTTTTGTCTCTGGATGTTGTGTCCGAGATAGCCGTGGATTGGAGGGGTGGCCTCAGGGACTGTGGACGAGTATCCCTCTCTGGGGATTTGTCCCAGCTCCCAAGAGTTTGGGGTCATTTTGTGGGAAGGGTGGAGTCGTGTTGTCTGGCTCATGTGTCTCTCCAAGAAAGGGATTCCAGAGCAGAGCCCCAGGTACGGGCGGGGCGACTGGAAAACTCAAACACTGGTGAGGATTGGGTGCATAGGGGCTTGGCAAGCCCCATATGCGGGCTCTTGGCCCAGGCCCTGACAGGCCTTTCTTTGACATGGGGCTCATGCTGAGGGTCAGAGTGTGAATTTGTGCCCAAGCAGCACACAAGTTTGGGCGTGGCATCAGGGACCAGGAAGGTTTCTCCCACCCTGAAGGTGTGACTCCATGCCAAGAGCAAGCTTTACAGCCACGGGGAAGGAGGAGTTCTGTGTTGTGCTTGCGATACCCAGCTGTGTGGAGAATTGATATAATGTCTAGGTTCAGATATCTTTAAACCAAGGTTAGGAAGAGGTGGCGGCATAAGACCATGGCGTGTCCGAAGTGCTGGCTGTGCGGCCAGCTGTCTCCTTGTCTGTCTGGACGTCTGGCTTCAGGCTGTGTCAGACAGAGCATGAGTGCCCAGAGCAGCCTATCCAGTTCGGGAACCGTCGAGGCCCGAGCAGGTTGATCCTCATCTGGGTTTTCTGGAGAGAGCCCCACAGGGAAACGTTTTTCTTCCCTTGGGCAGACCCTGGGCTGGGTTGTGGTTCTGGAGTTCCTAGTCCGGAGGGCTTGTTTGCCAGGAGTGTGAGGAAGGAAGTCTGAAAACACAAGCTAGCGTGAGGTTTGGGACCGATGGCACGGCAGGCCCACTCTGAGAGGCTGAATCGAGATCTCCTGCACTGAGGTCATTTCAACTCTGAGACGTGCCTCAGGCTAGAGTTTTTGTCCAGCATGGCCTCTTCCTGAATGGTGTGGGGGCCTCATGAGGCCAGGAAGGTTTGCCTACGATGGGATTTGTGAACTACTCCAAACCTCAAGGTTTCCTTCTGCACGAAAGTCGAGTGCTATTGGATGGTTCCAGGAGGCCCCATACGGAAAGCCTCGAGAGCAGGTGTCTAAGCATGGATGCCTGGGAACGCCACCTCATATTCCCACTCTTTAGTCAGGACAAGGCAGGCTCAATCTGCGGGCTCCTGGGTGAGCTACCCAGAGGGGAGAGTTGAAATGGACTCTCCTGAAGATGAGTCCTACTGTGGCTTGGTGGCCTGGGAGACCTTGGAATGTGGAGGTGGCTCAGGGACTCTGCAGGATTCTCCAACCTGAGGTGTTTGACACGGCTCCAACAAGGAAGCTTCCCATGTGGAGACGAGAGAAGTTCTGTTCAGTGCCTCAGGAAAGCCCCATATCCTGTTCTTCGAACCAAAGCCTCTGAGGAGTGACACCTGGAAAACCAAGCAAGAGTTGAGATTAGGGCCTAAGGGCCTGTCGGGCTCAACCTTCTATCTCTGTTGACATCGGTGTGCATGCCTTCATGGAGGTAGCAGCTCCGCTTGTGTCCGAAGGCCCCTGTGTGTGCAGGGAGGCTCCCGGTAATGGTATGTCCTCGGGGGCCTTGAGGTTTCTCATATTCTGGAGGTGTGTGGCCAAAGGAATGGACAGAGTTTCCCAGGAGAGAGCAGGCATGGTCCTGTGGTATGGCTCCAGAGGACCCAGCCTAGAGGCTGTGTTTGCCAGGGCTGTGGGGACAGATGTCTGAAAAAGCAAACTTGGCTCAGGTAGGGGCCAAGGTAATGGCAGGCCTGATCTCCAGTCCGAGAGGGGAGATCCTCTGGATATCAAAGGAGGGCAAGTGGGAGGCAGTCGCTCAGGCTTTTGTCTCTGGGTGTTGCGTTCACAGAGGCCGTTCAGGGTAGGGTTTGCTTCAGGGGCCGAGGAAGAGCCTTCCTCTCGGGGGATTGTCCAAGCTCCCAAGTGTTTGGGTTCATTCTGTGGGAAGGGAAGAGTACTGTTTTCTGCCACAGGGGACCCCCCAGGAGAGGGACTCTAGAGCACAGCAGTGGGTTCCCTCAACTGGAATACACACCATCTAGTTAGTCCTGCGTGCCTATGGGCATGGCAAGCCACATATGCGGGCTCTTGGTCCAATCACTGAGAGTCATTACTTGAATAAGGTACTCACGCTGAGGGTCACAATGTGTGTTTGTGCCCAAGGCGTCCCTCACACATGGGCGTGGCCTGATGGGCCATGCCGTTTTCTCCTACACTGAAGGTTTGACTCACTGCCAGCAGCAAGGTTTCTTGCCATGGGGAAGGAGGGGTTCTGACTTGTGCATCAGGTTCCCCCCTGTGCAGGGATTGGAGATAAAGTCTAGGTTCTGATGACTGAAAACCCAGGTTGGGAATGGATGGTGGCCTAAGGCAGTGGCGGGTCCATTGTGCTGGGTGTGCAGCCAGCTGTGTCGGTGTCTGTTGGAAGGTCTGGGCTCAGGCTATTTGCGACAGAGCATCAGTGTTTAAGGTAGCCTATGCAATTGGGGTGTTGCCGAGGGCCAAGCAGTTTGATCCTCATTTGGGGTTTCTGGGCAGCACCATAGACAAAGTTTTTCTCCTGGGAGGCAGGCGGAGTGCTTCATTGTGGCCCCAGAATTCCCAGAAGGGAGGGTTTGTGGGCCAGGAGTGTGAGGACGGAAGTCTAGGAACACAAGCTAAAGTGAGGATTGGAGCCAAGGGCAGAGCAGGCCCACTAGGCAGAGGCTGAATCAAAATCTCCTGCATCTGAAGTCAGGCTGAGGATCAGACGTTGACTGAGGCTGGAGTATGTGTCCATGATGGCACCTTCATGAAGCGGGGGCCTCATGAGGCCAAGGAAGTTTTCCCACGCTGAGTTTGGAGGTTGCCCCAAACCACCAGGTTTCCTTCTGTGGGACATTCGAGTCCTGTTGCATGGCTCCAGGACATACCATACGGAAGGACTGGAGAGCACGGTTCGAAGGATGGATCCCTGTACAGCATGCCTCGCATTCCCATTGGCCATTAGCCACAAGATATGTTTGATCTGCTGCCTCTGGGGCACGCTAACCAGGGGGCTGAGTTGAAATGGCCTCTCCTGAGGATGCCTCATAATGTGCGTTTGGGTCCATGGAAACCTTGGAATGTGCTGGTTGTTCAGTGGCCCTGCGGAACTCTCCTACCTGAAGGGTTTGATACATCCCCAGTAAGTAAGCTCCCCATGTGGAGGCGAGAGAGGTTTGGTTTGGTGCCTCAGAAAAGCCCCGTGTGCTGGTCTACGAAAACAGACCTCTGAGGACGGACACATGGAAACCAGAGCTAAGGTTCAGATTAGGGCCTGGGGGCCTGTCCATTTCAACCTTCTGTCTCTGGGGACACTGTCTGAGAGTCTAAGTGGAGATAGTTGCTCCGCTGGTGTCAGAGAGCCCCTCTTAGTCCAGGGTGGCCTACAGTATTGATGGCCTCAGGGGCCTTGGAGCTTTTCCCTAACCTGTAGGGTTGCGGTCAATGGATTGGGCACAATTTCCTTGGAGAGGGCAGGCACAATCTTTCGCTGTGGCTCCAGAGGCCCTAGCCTGGCGGTTGTGTGGGTCCAGGCTGAGGGCACAGAAGTCTGAAAACACAAACTCAGCTTATGAGTGGCGCCTAGGGTATGGCAGGCCGGATGTACAGCCCGAGAGGGAGCTCCTGGGCCTCTGAAACAAGGGCGAGTGGGAGGCGTTCCTTCAGGCTTTTGTCTCTGGATGTTGTGTCCGAGATAGCCGTGGATTGGAGGGGTGGCCTCAGGGACTGTGGACGAGTATCCCTCTCTGGGGATTTGTCCCAGCTCCCAAGAGTTTGGGGTCATTTTGTGGGAAGGGTGGAGTCGTGTTGTCTGGCTCATGTGTCTCTCCAAGAAAGGGATTCCAGAGCAGAGCCCCAGGTACGGGCGGGGCGACTGGAAAACTCAAACACTGGTGAGGATTGGGTGCATAGGGGCTTGGCAAGCCCCATATGCGGGCTCTTGGCCCAGGCCCTGACAGGCCTTTCTTTGACATGGGGCTCATGCTGAGGGTCAGAGTGTGAATTTGTGCCCAAGCAGCACACAAGTTTGGGCGTGGCATCAGGGACCAGGAAGGTTTCTCCCACCCTGAAGGTGTGACTCCATGCCAAGAGCAAGCTTTACAGCCACGGGGAAGGAGGAGTTCTGTGTTGTGCTTGCGATACCCAGCTGTGTGGAGAATTGATATAATGTCTAGGTTCAGATATCTTTAAACCAAGGTTAGGAAGAGGTGGCGGCATAAGACCATGGCGTGTCCGAAGTGCTGGCTGTGCGGCCAGCTGTCTCCTTGTCTGTCTGGACGTCTGGCTTCAGGCTGTGTCAGACAGAGCATGAGTGCCCAGAGCAGCCTATCCAGTTCGGGAACCGTCGAGGCCCGAGCAGGTTGATCCTCATCTGGGTTTTCTGGAGAGAGCCCCACAGGGAAACGTTTTTCTTCCCTTGGGCAGACCCTGGGCTGGGTTGTGGTTCTGGAGTTCCTAGTCCGGAGGGCTTGTTTGCCAGGAGTGTGAGGAAGGAAGTCTGAAAACACAAGCTAGCGTGAGGTTTGGGACCGATGGCACGGCAGGCCCACTCTGAGAGGCTGAATCGAGATCTCCTGCACTGAGGTCATTTCAACTCTGAGACGTGCCTCAGGCTAGAGTTTTTGTCCAGCATGGCCTCTTCCTGAATGGTGTGGGGGCCTCATGAGGCCAGGAAGGTTTGCCTACGATGGGATTTGTGAACTACTCCAAACCTCAAGGTTTCCTTCTGCACGAAAGTCGAGTGCTATTGGATGGTTCCAGGAGGCCCCATACGGAAAGCCTCGAGAGCAGGTGTCTAAGCATGGATGCCTGGGAACGCCACCTCATATTCCCACTCTTTAGTCAGGACAAGGCAGGCTCAATCTGCGGGCTCCTGGGTGAGCTACCCAGAGGGGAGAGTTGAAATGGACTCTCCTGAAGATGAGTCCTACTGTGGCTTGGTGGCCTGGGAGACCTTGGAATGTGGAGGTGGCTCAGGGACTCTGCAGGATTCTCCAACCTGAGGTGTTTGACACGGCTCCAACAAGGAAGCTTCCCATGTGGAGACGAAAGAAGTTCTGTTCAGTGCCTCAGGAAAGCCCCATATCCTGTTCTTCGAACCAAAGCCTCTGAGGAGTGACACCTGGAAAACCAAGCAAGAGTTGAGATTAGGGCCTAAGGGCCTGTCGGGCTCAACCTTCTATCTCTGTTGACATCGGTGTGCATGCCTTCATGGAGGTAGCAGCTCCGCTTGTGTCCGAAGGCCCCTGTGTGTGCAGGGAGGCTCCCGGTAATGGTATGTCCTCGGGGGCCTTGAGGTTTCTCATATTCTGGAGGTGTGTGGCCAAAGGAATGGACAGAGTTTCCCAGGAGAGAGCAGGCATGGTCCTGTGGTATGGCTCCAGAGGACCCAGCCTAGAGGCTGTGTTTGCCAGGGCTGTGGGGACAGATGTCTGAAAAAGCAAACTTGGCTCAGGTAGGGGCCAAGGTAATGGCAGGCCTGATCTCCAGTCCGAGAGGGGAGATCCTCTGGATATCAAAGGAGGGCAAGTGGGAGGCAGTCGCTCAGGCTTTTGTCTCTGGGTGTTGCGTTCACAGAGGCCGTTCAGGGTAGGGGTTGCTTCAGGGGCCGAGGAAGAGCCTTCCTCTCGGGGGATTGTCCAAGCTCCCAAGTGTTTGGGTTCATTCTGTGGGAAGGGAAGAGTACTGTTTTCTGCCACAGGGGACCCCCCAGGAGAGGGACTCTAGAGCACAGCAGTGGGTTCCCTCAACTGGAATACACACCATCTAGTTAGTCCTGCGTGCCTATGGGCATGGCAAGCCACATATGCGGGCTCTTGGTCCAATCACTGAGAGTCGTTACTTGAATAAGGTACTCACGCTGAGGGTCACAATGTGTGTTTGTGCCCAAGGCGTCCCTCACACATGGGCGTGGCCTGATGGGCCATGCCGTTTTCTCCTACACTGAAGGTTTGACTCACTGCCAGCAGCAAGGTTTCTTGCCATGGGGAAGGAGGGGTTCTGACTTGTGCATCAGGTTCCCCCCTGTGCAGGGATTGGAGATAAAGTCTAGGTTCTGATGACTGAAAACCCAGGTTGGGAATGGATGGTGGCCTAAGGCAGTGGCGGGTCCATTGTGCTGGGTGTGCAGCCAGCTGTGTCGGTGTCTGTTGGAAGGTCTGGGCTCAGGCTATTTGCGACAGAGCATCAGTGTTTAAGGTAGCCTATGCAATTGGGGTGTTGCCGAGGGCCAAGCAGTTTGATCCTCATTTGGGGTTTCTGGGCAGCACCATAGACAAAGTTTTTCTCCTGGGAGGCAGGCGGAGTGCTTCATTGTGGCCCCAGAATTCCCAGAAGGGAGGGTTGTGGGCCAGGAGTGTGAGGACGGAAGTCTAGGAACACAAGCTAAAGTGAGGATTGGAGCCAAGGGCAGAGCAGGCCCACTAGGCAGAGGCTGAATCAAAATCTCCTGCATCTGAAGTCAGGCTGAGGATCAGACGTTGACTGAGGCTGGAGTATGTGTCCATGATGGCACCTTCATGAAGCGGGGGCCTCATGAGGCCAAGGAAGTTTTCCCACGCTGAGTTTGGAGGTTGCCCCAAACCACCAGGTTTCCTTCTGTGGGACATTCGAGTCCTGTTGCATGGCTCCAGGACATACCATACGGAAGGACTGGAGAGCACGGTTCGAAGGATGGATCCCTGTACAGCATGCCTCGCATTCCCATTGGCCATTAGCCACAAGATATGTTTGATCTGCTGCCTCTGGGGCACGCTAACCAGGGGGCTGAGTTGAAATGGCCTCTCCTGAGGATGCGTCATAATGTGCGTTTGGGTCCATGGAAACCTTGGAATGTGCTGGTTGTTCAGTGGCCCTGCGGAACTCTCCTACCTGAAGGGTTTGATACATCCCCAGTAAGTAAGCTCCCCATGTGGAGGCGAGAGAGGTTTGGTTTGGTGCCTCAGAAAAGCCCCGTGTGCTGGTCTACGAAAACAGACCTCTGAGGACGGACACATGGAAACCAGAGCTAAGGTTCAGATTAGGGCCTGGGGGCCTGTCCATTTCAACCTTCTGTCTCTGGGGACACTGTCTGAGAGTCTAAGTGGAGATAGTTGCTCCGCTGGTGTCAGAGAGCCCCTCTTAGTCCAGGGTGGCCTACAGTATTGATGGCCTCAGGGGCCTTGGAGCTTTTCCCTAACCTGTAGGGTTGCGGTCAATGGATTGGGCACAATTTCCTTGGAGAGGGCAGGCACAATCTTTCGCTGTGGCTCCAGAGGCCCTAGCCTGGCGGTTGTGTGGGTCCAGGCTGAGGGCACAGAAGTCTGAAAACACAAACTCAGCTTATGAGTGGCGCCTAGGGTATGGCAGGCCGGATGTACAGCCCGAGAGGGAGTCCTGGGCCTCTGAAAAAAGGGCGAGTGGGAGGCGTTCCTTCAGGCTTTTGTCTCTGGATGTTGTGTCCGAGATAGCCGTGGATTGGAGGGGTGGCCTCAGGGACTGTGGACAAGTATCGCTCTCTGGGGATTTGTCCCAGCTCCCAAGAGTTTGGGGTCATTTTGTGGGAAGGGTGGAGTCGTGTTGTCTGGCTCATGTGTCTCTCCAAGAAAGGGATTCCAGAGCAGAGCCCCAGGTACGGGCGGGGCGACTGGAAAACTCAAACACTGGTGAGGATTGGGTGCATAGGGGCTTGGCAAGCCCCATATGCGGGCTCTTGGCCCAGGCCCTGACAGGCCTTTCTTTGACATGGGGCTCATGCTGAGGGTCAGAGTGTGAATTTGTGCCCAAGCAGCACTCAAGTTTGGGCGTGGCATCAGGGACCAGGAAGGTTTCTCCCACCCTGAAAGTGTGACTCCATGCCAAGAGCAAGCTTTACAGCCACGGGGAAGGAGGAGTTCTGTGTTGTGCTTGCGATACCCAGCTGTGTGGAGAATTGATATAATGTCTAGGTTCAGATATCTGAAAACCAAGGTTAGGAAGAGGTGGCGGCATAAGACCATGGCGTGTCCGAAGTGCTGGCTGTGCGGCCAGCTGTCTCCTTGTCTGTCTGGACGTCTGGCTTCAGGCTGTGTCAGACAGAGCATGAGTGCCCAGAGCAGCCTATCCAGTTCGGGTACCTTCGAGGCCCGAGCAGGTTGATCCTCATCTGGGTTTTCTGGAGAGAGCCCCACAGGGAAACGTTTTTCTTCCCTTGGGCAGACCCTGGGCTGGGTTGTGGTTCTGGAGTTCCTAGTCCGGAGGGCTTGTTTGCCAGGAGTGTGAGGAAGGAAGTCTGAAAACACAAGCTAGCGTGAGGTTTGGGACCGATGGCACGGCAGGCCCACTCTGAGAGGCTGAATCGAGATCTCCTGCACTGAGGTCATTTCAACTCTGAGACGTGCCTCAGGCTAGAGTTTTTGTCCAGCATGGCCTCTTCCTGAATGGTGTGGGGGCCTCATGAGGCCAGGAAGGTTTGCCTACGATGGGATTTGTGAACTACTCCAAACCTCAAGGTTTCCTTCTGCACGAAAGTCGAGTGCTATTGGATGGTTCCAGGAGGCCCCATACGGAAAGCCTCGAGAGCAGGTGTCTAAGCATGGATGCCTGGGAACGCCACCTCATATTCCCACTCTTTAGTCAGGACAAGGCAGGCTCAATCTGCGGGCTCCTGGGTGAGCTACCCAGAGGGGAGAGTTGAAATGGACTCTCCTGAAGATGAGTCCTACTGTGGCTTGGTGGCCTGGGAGACCTTGGAATGTGGAGGTGGCTCAGGGACTCTGCAGGATTCTCCAACCTGAGGTGTTTGACACGGCTCCAACAAGGAAGCTTCCCATGTGGAGACGAGAGAAGTTCTGTTCAGTGCCTCAGGAAAGCCCCATATCCTGTTCTTCGAACCAAAGCCTCTGAGGAGTGACACCTGGAAAACAAAGCAAGAGTTGAGATTAGGGCCTAAGGGACTGTCGGGCTCAACCTTCTATCTCTGTTGACATCTGTGTGCATGCCTTCATGGAGGTAGCAGCTCCGCTTGTGTCCGAAGGCCCCTGTGTGTGCAGAGAGGCTCCCGGTAATGGTATGTCCTCGGGGGCCTTGAGGTTTCTCATATTCTGGAGGTGTGTGGCCAAAGGAATGGACAGAGTTTCCCAGGAGAGAGCAGGCATGGTCCTGTGGTATGGCTCCAGAGGACCCAGCCTAGAGGCTGTGTTTGCCAGGGCTGTGGGGACAGATGTCTGAAAAAGCAAACTTGGCTCAGGTAGGGGCCAAGGTAATGGCAGGCCTTATCTCCAGTCCGAGAGGGGAGATCCTCTGGATATCAAAGGAGGGCAAGTGGGAGGCAGTCGCTCAGGCTTTTGTCTCTGGGTGTTGCGTTCACAGTGGCCGTTCAGGGTAGGGTTTGCTTCAGGGGCCGAGGAAGAGCCTTCCTCTCGGGGGATTGTCCAAGCTCCCAAGTGTTTGGGTTCATTCTGTGGGAAGGGAAGAGTACTGTTTTCTGCCACAGGGGACCCCCCAGGAGAGGGACTCTAGAGCACAGCAGTGGGTTCCCTCAACTGGAATACACACCATCTAGTTAGTCCTGCGTGCCTATGGGCATGGCAAGCCACATATGCGGGCTCTTGGTCCAATCACTGAGAGTCCTTACTTGAATAAGGTACTCACGCTGAGGGTCACAATGTGTGTTTGTGCCCAAGGCGGCCCTCACACATGGGCGTGGCCTCATGGGACATGCCGTTTTCTCCTACACTGAAGGTTTGACTCACGGCCAGCAGCAAGGTTTCTTGCCATGGGGAAGGAGGGGTTCTGACTTGTGCATCAGGTTCCGCCCTGTGCAGGTATTGGAGATAAGGTCTAGGTTCTGATGACTGAAAACCCAGGTTGGGAATGGATGGTGGCCTAAGACAGTGGCAGGTCCAATGTGCTGGGTGTGCAGCCAGCTGTGTCGGTGTCTGTTGGAAGGTCTGGGCTCAGGCTATTTGCGACAGAGCATCAGTGTTTAAGGTAGCCTATGCAATTGGGGTGTTGCCGAGGGCCAAGCAGTTTGATCCTCATTTGGGGTTTCTGGGCAGCACCATAGAAAAAGTTTTTCTCCTGGGAGGCAGGCGGAGTGCTTCATTGTGGCCCCAGAATTCCCAGAAGGGAGGGTTGTGGGCCAGGAGTGTGAGGACGGAAGTCTAGGAACACAAGCTAAAGTGAGGATTGGAGCCAAGGGCAGAGCAGGCCCACTAGGCAGAGGCTGAATCAAAATCTCCTGCATCTGAAGTCAGGCTGAACATCAGACGTTGGCTGAGGCTGGAGTATGTGTCCATGATGGCACCTTCATGAAGCGGGGGCCTCATGAGGCCAAGGAAGTTTTCCCACGCTGAGTTTGGAGGTTGCCCCAAACCACCAGGTTTCCTTCTGTGGGACATTCGAGTCCTGTTGCATGGCTCCAGGACATACCATACGGAAGGACTAGAGAGCACGGTTCGAAGGATGTATCCCTGTACAGCATGCCTCGCATTCCCATTGGCCATTAGCCACAAGATATGTTTGATCTGCTGCCTCTGGGGCACGCTAACCAGGGGGCTGAGTTGAAATGGCCTCTCCTGAGGATGCCTCATAATGTGCGTTTGGGTCCATGGAAACCTTGGAATGTGCTGGTTGTTCAGTGGCCCTGCGGAACTCTCCTACCTGAAGGGTTTGATACATCCCCAGTAAGTAAGCTCCCCATGTGGAGGCGAGAGAGGTTTGGTTTGGTGCCTCAGAAAAGCCCCGTGTGCTGGTCTACGAAAACAGACCTCTGAGGACGGACACATGGAAACCAGAGCTAAGGTTCAGATTAGGGCCTGGGGGCCTGTCCATTTCAACCTTCTGTCTCTGGGGACACTGTCTGAGAGTCTAAGTGGAGATAGTTGCTCCGCTGGTGTCAGAGAGCCCCTCTTAGTCCAGGGTGGCCTACACGATTGATGGCCTCAGGGGCCTTGGAGCTTTTCCCTAACCTGTAGGGTTGTGGTCAATGGATTGGGCACAATTTCCTTGGAGAGGGCAGGCACAATCTTTCGCTGTGGCTCCAGAGGCCCTAGCCTGGTGGTTGTGTGGGTCCAGGCTGAGGGCACAGAAGTCTGAAAACACAAACTCAGCTTATGAGTGGCGCCTAGGGTATGGCAGGCCGGATGTACAGCCCGAGAGGGAGCTCCTGGGCCTCTGAAACAAGGGCGAGTGGGAGGCGTTCCTTCAGGCTTTTGTCTCTGGATGTTGTGTCCGAGATAGCCGTGGATTGGAGGGGTGGCCTCAGGGACTGTGGACGAGTATCGCTCTCTGGGGATTTGTCCCAGCTCCCAAGAGTTTGGGGTCATTTTGTGGGAAGGGTGGAGTCGTGTTGTCTGGCTCATGTGTCTCTCCAAGAAAGGGATTCGAGCAGAGCCCCAGGTACGGGCGCGGCGACTGGAAAACTCAAACACTGGTGAGGATTGGGTGCATAGGGGCTTGGCAAGCCCCATATGCGGGCTCTTGGCCCAGGCCCTGACAGGCCTTTCTTTGACATGGGGCTCATGCTGAGGGTCAGAGTGTGAATTTGTGCCCAAGCAGCACTCAAGTTTGGGCGTGGCATCAGGGACCAGGAAGGTTTCTCCCACCCTGAAGGTGTGACTCCATGCCAAGAGCAAGCTTTACAGCCACGGGGAAGGAGGAGTTCTGTGTTGTGCATGCGATACCCAGCTGTGTGGAGAATTGATATAATGTCTAGGTTCAGATATCTGAAAACCAAGGTTAGGAAGAGGTGACGGCATAAGACCATGGCGTGTCCGAAGTGCTGGGTGTGCGGCCAGCTGTCTCCTTGTCTGTCTGGGCGTCTGGCTTCAGGCTGTGTCAGACAGAGCATGAGTGCCCAGAGCAGCCTATCCAGTTCGGGTACCGTCGAGGCCCGAGCAGGTTGATCCTCCTCTGGGTTTTCTGGAGAGAGCCCCACAGGGAAACTTTTTTCTTCCCTTGGGCAGACCCTGGGCTGGGTTGTGGTTCTGGAGTTCCTAGTCCGGAGGGCTTGTTTGCCAGGAGTGTGAGGAAGGAAGTCTGAAAACACAAGCTAGTGTGAGGTTTGGGACCGATGGCACGGCAGGCCCACTCTGAGAGGCTGAATCGAGATCTCCTGCACTGAGGTCATTTCAACTCTGAGACGTGCCTCAGGCTAGAGTTTTTGTCCAGCATGGCCTCTTCCTGAATGGTGTGGGGGCCTCATGAGGCCAGGAAGGTTTTCCTACGATGGGATTTGTGAACTCCTCCAAACCTCAAGGTTTCCTTCTGCACGAAAGTCGAGTGCTATTGGATGGTTCCAGGAGGCCCCATACGGAAAGACTCGAGAGCAGGTGTTTAAGCATGGATGCCTGGGAACGCCACCTCATATTCCCACTCTTTAGTCAGGACAAGGCAGGCTCAATCTGCGGGCTCCTGGGTGAGCTACCCAGAGGGGAGAGTTGAAATGGACTCTCCTGAAGATGAGTCCTACTGTGGCTTGGTGGCCTGGGAGACCTTGGAATGTGGAGGTGGCTCAGGGACTCTGCAGGATTCTCCAACCTGAGGTGTTTGACACGGCTCCAACAAGGAAGCTTCCCATGTGGAGACGAGAGAAGTTCTGTTCAGTGCCTCAGGAAAGCCCCATATCCTGTTCTTCGAACCAAAGCCTCTGAGGAGTGACACCTGGAAAACCAAGCAAGAGTTGAGATTAGGGCCTAAGGGCCTGTCGGGCTCAACCTTCTATCTCTGTTGACATCGGTGTGCATGCCTTCATGGAGGTAGCAGCTCTGCTTGTGTCCGAAGGCCCCTGTGTGTGCAGGGAGGCTCCCGGTAATGGTATGTCCTCGGGGGCCTTGAGGTTTCTCATATTCTGGAGGTGTGTGGCCAAAGGAATGGACAGAGTTTCCCAGGAGAGAGCAGGCATGGTCCTGTGGTATGGCTCCAGAGGACCCAGCCTAGAGGCTGTGTTTGCCAGGGCTGTGGGGACAGATGTCTGAAAAAGCAAACTTGGCTCAGGTAGGGGCCAAGGTAATGGCAGGCCTGATCTCCAGTCCGAGAGGGGAGATCCTCTGGATATCAAAGGAGGGCAAGTGGGAGGCAGTCGCTCAGGCTTTTGTCTCTGGGTGTTGCGTTCACAGTGGCCGTTCAGGGTAGGGGTTGCTTCAGGGGCCGAGGAAGAGCCTTCCTCTCGGGGGATTATCCAAGCTCCCAAGTGTTTGGGTTCATTCTGTGGGAAGGGAAGAGTACTGTTTTCTGCCACAGGGGACCCCCCAGGAGAGGGACTCTAGAGCACAGCAGTGGGTTCCCTCAACTGGAATACACACCATCTAGTTAGTCCTGCGTGCCTATGGGCATGGCAAGCCACATATGCGGGCTCTTGGTCCAATCACTGAGAGGCGTTACTTGAATAAGGTACTCACGCTGAGGGTCACAATGTGTGCTTGTGCCCAAGGCGGCCCTCACACATGGACCTGGCCTCATGGGCCATGCCGTTTTCTCCTACACTGAAGGTTTGACTCACTGCCAGCAGCAAGGTTTCTTGCCATGGGGAAGGAGGGGTTCTGACTTGTGCATCAGGTTCCGCCCTGTGCAGGGATTGGAGATAAGGTCTAGGTTCTGATGACTGAAAACCCAGGTTGGGAATGGATGGTGGCCTAAGGCAGTGGCGGGTCCAATGTGCTGGGTGTGCAGCCAGCTGTGTCGGTGTCTGTTGGAAGGTCTGGGCTCAGGCTATTTGCGACAGAGCATCAGTGTTTAAGGTAGCCTATGCAATTGGGGTGTTGCCGAGGGCCAAGCAGTTTGATCCTCATTTGGGGTTTCTGGGCAGCACCATAGACAAAGTTTTTCTCCTGGGAGGCAGGCGGAGTGCTTCATTGTGGCCCCAGAATTCCCAGAAGGGAGGGTTTGTGGGCCAGGAGTGTGAGGACGGAAGTCTAGGAACACAAGCTAAAGTGAGGATTGGAGCCAAGGGCAGAGCAGGCCCACTAGGCAGAGGCTGAATCAAAATCTCCTGCATCTGAAGTCAGGCTGAGGATCAGACGTTGACTGAGGCTGGAGTATGTGTCCATGATGGCACCTTCATGAAGCGGGGGCCTCATGAGGCCAAGGAAGTTTTCCCACGCTGAGTTTGGAGGTTGCCCCAAACCACCAGGTTTCCTTCTGTGGGACATTCGAGTCCTGTTGCATGGCTCCAGGACATACCATACGGAAGGACTGGAGAGCACGGTTCGAAGGATGGATCCCTGTACAGCATGCCTCGCATTCCCATTGGCCATTAGCCACAAGATATGTTTGATCTGCTGCCTCTGGGGCACGCTAACCAGGGGGCTGAGTTGAAATGGCCTCTCCTGAGGATGCGTCATAATGTGCGTTTGGGTCCATGGAAACCTTGGAATGTGCTGGTTGTTCAGTGGCCCTGCGGAACTCTCCTACCTGAAGGGTTTGATACATCCCCAGTAAGTAAGCTCCCCATGTGGAGGCGAGAGAGGTTTGGTTTGGTGCCTCAGAAAAGCCCCGTGTGCTGGTCTACGAAAACAGACCTCTGAGGACGGACACAAGGAAACCAGAGCTAAGGTTCAGATTAGGGCCTGGGGGCCTGTCCATTTCAACCTTCTGTCTCTGGGGACACTGTCTGAGAGTCTAAGTGGAGATAGTTGCTCCGCTGGTGTCAGAGAGCCCCTCTTAGTCCAGGGTGGCCTACACGATTGATGGCCTCAGGGGCCTTGGAGCTTTTCCCTAACCTGTAGGGTTGTGGTTAATGGATTGGGCACAATTTCCTTGGAGAGGGCAGGCACAATCTTTCGCTGTGGCTCCAGAGGCCCTAGCCTGGCGGTTGTGTGGGTCCAGGCTGAGGGCACAGAAGTCTGAAAACACAAACTCAGCTTATGAGTGGCGCCTAGGGTATGGCAGGCCGGATGTACAGCCCGAGAGGGAGCTCCTGGGCCTCTGAAACAAGGGCGAGTGGGAGGCGTTCCTTCAGGCTTTTGTCTCTGGATGTTGTGTCCGAGATAGCCGTGGATTGGAGGGGTGGCCTCAGGGACTGTGCACGAGTATCGCTCTCTGGGGATTTGTCCCAGCTCCCAAGAGTTTGGGGTCATTTTGTGGGAAGGGTGGAGTCGTGTTGTCTGGCTCATGTGTCTCTCCAAGAAAGGGATTCCAGAGCAGAGCCCCAGGTACGGGCGGGGCGACTGGAAAACTCAAACACTGGTGAGGATTGGGTGCATAGGGGCTTGGCAAGCCCCATATGCGGGCTCTTGGCCCAGGCCCTGACAGGCCTTTCTTTGACATGGGGCTCATGCTGAGGGTCAGAGTGTGAATTTGTGCCCAAGCAGCACTCAAGTTTGGGCGTGGCATCAGGGACCAGGAAGGTTTCTCCCACCCTGAAGGTGTGACTCCATGCCAAGAGCAAGCTTTACAGCCACGGGGAAGGAGGAGTTCTGTGTTGTGCTTGCGATACCCAGCTGTGTGGAGAATTGATATAATGTCTAGGTTCAGATATCTGAAAACCAAGGTTAGGAAGAGGTGACGGCATAAGACCATGGCGTGTCCGAAGTGCTGGGTGTGCGGCCAGCTGTCTCCTTGTCTGTCTGGACGTCTGGCTTCAGGCTGTGTCAGACAGAGCATGAGTGCCCAGAGCAGCCTATCCAGTTCGGGTACCGTCGAGGCCCGAGCAGGTTGATCCTCATCTGGGTTTTCTGGAGAGAGCCCCACAGGGAAACGTCTTTCTTCCCTTGGGCAGACCCTGGGCTGGGTTGTGGTTCTGGAGTTCCTGGTCTGGAGGGCTTGTTTGCCAGGAGTGTGAGGAAGGAAGTCTGAAAACACAAGCTAGCGTGAGGTTTGGGACCGATGGCACGGCAGGCCCACTCTGAGAGGCTGAATCGAGATCTCCTGCACTGAGGTCATTTCAACTCTGAGACGTGCCTCAGGCTAGAGTTTTTGTCCAGCATGGCCTCTTCCTGAATGGTGTGGGGGCCTCATGAGGCCAGGAAGGTTTGCCTACGATGGGATTTGTGAACTACTCCAAACCTCAAGGTTTCCTTCTGCACGAAAGTCGAGTGCTATTGGATGGTTCCAGGAGGCCCCATACGGAAAGACTCGAGAGCAGGTGTCTAAGCATGGATGCCTGGGAACGCCACCTCATATTCCCACTCTTTAGTCAGGACAAGGCAGGCTCAATCTGCGGGCTCCTGGGTGAGCTACCCAGAGGGGAGAGTTGAAATGGACTCTCCTGAAGATGAGTCCTACTGTGGCTTGGTGGCCTGGGAGACCTTGGAATGTGGAGGTGGCTCAGGGACTCTGCAGGATTCTCCAACCTGAGGTGTTTGACACGGCTCCAACAAGGAAGCTTCCCATGTGGAGACGAGAGAAGTTCTCTTCAGTGCCTCAGGAAAGCCCCATATCCTGTTCTTCGAACCAAAGCCTCTGAGGAGTGACACCTGGAAAACAAAGCAAGAGTTGAGATTAGGGCCTAAGGGCCTGTCCGGCTCAACCTTCTATCTCTGTTGACATCGGTGTGCATGCCTTCATGGAGGTAGCAGCTCCGCTTGTGTCCGAAGGCCCCTGGGTGTGCAGGGAGGCTCCCGGTAATGGTATGTCCTCGGGGGCCTTGAGGTTTCTCATATTCTGGAGGTGTGTGGCCAAAGGAATGGACAGAGTTTCCCAGGAGAGAGCAGGCATGGTCCTGTGGTATGGCTCCAGAGGACCCAGCCTAGAGGCTGTGTTTGCCAGGGCTGTGGGGACAGATGTCTGAAAAAGCAAACTTGGCTCAGGTAGGGGCCAAGGTAATGGCAGGCCTGATCTCCAGTCCGAGAGGGGAGATCCTCTGGATATCAAAGGAGGGCAAGTGGGAGGCAGTCGCTCAGGCTTTTGTCTCTGGGTGTTGCGTTCACAGTGGCAGTTTAGGGTAGGGGTTGCTTCAGGGGCCGAGGAAGAGCCTTCCTCTCGGGGGATTGTCCAAGCTCCCAAGTGTTTGGGTTCATTCTGTGGGAAGGGAAGAGTACTGTTTTCTGCCACAGGGGACCCCCCAGGAGAGGGACTCTAGAGCACAGCAGTGGGTTCCCTCAACTGGAATACACACCATCTAGTTAGTCCTGCGTGCCTATGGGCATGGCAAGCCACATATGCGGGCTCTTGGTCCAATCACTGAGAGGCGTTACTTGAATAAGGTACTCACGCTGAGGGTCACAATGTGTGTTTGTGCCCAAGGCGGCCCTCACACATGGGCGTGGCCTCATGGGCCATGCCGTTTTCTCCTACACTGAAGGTTTGACTCACTGCCAGCAGCAAGGTTTCTTGCCATGGGGAAGGAGGGGTTCTGACTTGTGCATCAGGTTCCGCCCTGTGCAGGGATTGGAGATAAGGTCTAGGTTCTGATGACTGAAAACCCAGGTTGGGAATGGATGGTGGCCTAAGGCAGTGGCGGGTCCAATGTGCTGGGTGTGCAGCCAGCTGTGTCGGTGTCTGTTGGAAGGTCTGGGCTCAGGCTATTTGCGACAGAGCATCAGTGTTTAAGGTAGCCTATGCAATTGGGGTGTTGCCGAGGGCCAAGCAGTTTGATCCTCATTTGGGGTTTCTGGGCAGCACCATAGACAAAGTTTTTCTCCTGGGAGGCAGGCGGAGTGCTTCATTGTGGCCCCAGAATTCCCAGAAGGGAGGGTTTGTGGGCCAGGAGTGTGAGGACGGAAGTCTAGGAACACAAGCTGAAGTGAGGATTGGAGCCAAGGGCAGAGCAGGCCCACTAGGCAGAGGCTGAATCAAAATCTCCTGCATCTGAAGTCAGGCTGAGGATCAGACGTTGGCTGAGGCTGGAGTATGTGTCCATGATGGCACCTTCATGAAGCGGGGGCCTCATGAGGCCAAGGAAGTTTTCCCACGCTGAGTTTGGAGGTTGCCCCAAACCACCAGGTTTCCTTCTGTGGGACATTCGAGTCCTGTTGCATGGCTCCAGGACATACCATACGGAAGGACTGGAGAGCACGGTTCGAAGGATGGATCCCTGTACAGCATGCCTCGCATTCCCATTGGCCATTAGCCACAAGATATGTTTGATCTGCTGCCTCTGGGGCACGCTAACCAGGGGGCTGAGTTGAAATGGCCTCTCCTGAGGATGCCTCATAATGTGCGTTTGGGTCCATGGAAACCTTGGAATGTGCTGGTTGTTCAGTGGCCCTGCGGAACTCTCCTACCTGAAGGGTTTGATACATCCCCAGTAAGTAAGCTCCCCATGTGGAGGCGAGAGAGGTTTGGTTTGGTGCCTCAGAAAAGCCCCGTGTGCTGGTCTACGAAAACAGACCTCTGAGGACGGACACATGGAAACCAGAGCTAAGGTTCAGATTAGGGCCTGGGGGCCTGTCCATTTCAACCTTCTGTCTCTGGGGACACTGTCTGAGAGTCTAAGTGGAGATAGTTGCTCCGCTGGTGTCAGAGAGCCCCTCTTAGTCCAGGGTGGCCTACACGATTGATGGCCTCAGGGGCCTTGGAGCTTTTCCCTAACCTGTAGGGTTGTGGTCAATGGATTGGGCACAATTTCCTTGGAGAGGGCAGGCACAATCTTTCGCTGTGGCTCCAGAGGCCCTAGCCTGGCGGTTGTGTGGGTCCAGGCTGAGGGCACAGAAGTCTGAAAACACAAACTCAGCTTATGAGTGGCGCCTAGGGTATGGCAGGCCGGATGTACAGCCCGAGAGGGAGCTCCTGGGCCTCTGAAACAAGGGCGAGTGGGAGGCGTTCCTTCAGGCTTTTGTCTCTGGATGTTGTGTCCGAGATAGCCGTGGATTGGAGGGGTGGCCTCAGGTACTGTGGACGAGTATCGCTCTCTGGGGATTTGTCCCAGCTCCCAAGAGTTTGGGGTCATTTTGTGGGAAGGGTGGAGTCGTGTTGTCTGGCTCATGTGTCTCTCCAAGAAAGGGATTCCAGAGCAGAGCCCCAGGTACGGGCGGGGCGACTGGAAAACTCAAACACTGGTGAGGATTGGGTGCATAGGGGCTTGGCAAGCCCCATATGCGGGCTCTTGGCCCAGGCCCTGACAGGCCTTTCTTTGACATGGGGCTCATGCTGAGGGTCAGAGTGTGAATTTGTGCCCAAGCAGCACTCAAGTTTGGGCGTGGCATCAGGGACCAGGAAGGTTTCTCCCACCCTGAAGGTGTGACTCCATGCCAAGAGCAAGCTTTACAGCCACGGGGAAGGAGGAGTTCTGTGTTGTGCTTGCGATACCCAGCTGTGTGGAGAATTGATATAATGTCTAGGTTCAGATATCTGAAAACCAAGGTTAGGAAGAGGTGACGGCATAAGACCATGGCGTGTCCGAAGTGCTGGGTGTGCGGCCAGCTGTCTCCTTGTCTGTCTGGACGTCTGGCTTCAGGCTGTGTCAGACAGAGCATGAGTGCCCAGAGCAGCCTATCCAGTTCGGGTACCGTCGAGGCCCGAGCAGGTTGATCCTCATCTGGGATTTCTGGAGAGAGCCCCACAGGGAAACGTCTTTCTTCCCTTGGGCAGACCCTGGGCTGGGTTGTGGTTCTGGAGTTCCTGGTCTGGAGGGCTTGTTTGCCAGGAGTGTGAGGAAGGAAGTCTGAAAACACAAGCTAGCGTGAGGTTTGGGACCGATGGCACGGCAGGCCCACTCTGAGAGGCTGAATCGAGATCTCCTGCACTGAGGTCATTTCAACTCTGAGACGTGCCTCAGGCTAGAGTTTTTGTCCAGCATGGCCTCTTCCTGAATGGTGTGGGGGCCTCATGAGGCCAGGAAGGTTTGCCTACGATGGGATTTGTGAACTACTCCAAACCTCAAGGTTTCCTTCTGCACGAAAGTCGAGTGCTATTGGATGGTTCCAGGAGGCCCCATACGGAAAGACTCGAGAGCAGGTGTCTAAGCATGGATGCCTGGGAACGCCACCTCATATTCCCACTCTTTAGTCAGGACAAGGCAGGCTCAATCTGCGGGCTCCTGGGTGAGCTACCCAGAGGGGAGAGTTGAAATGGACTCTCCTGAAGATGAGTCCTACTGTGGCTTGGTGGCCTGGGAGACCTTGGAATGTGGAGGTGGCTCAGGGACTCTGCAGGATTCTCCAACCTGAGGTGTTTGACACGGCTCCAACAAGGAAGCTTCCCATGTGGAGACGAGAGAAGTTCTCTTCAGTGCCTCAGGAAAGCCCCATATCCTGTTCTTTGAACCAAAGCCTCTGAGGAGTGACACCTGGAAAACAAAGCAAGAGTTGAGATTCGGGCCTAAGGGCCTGTCCGGCTCAACCTTCTATCTCTGTTGACATCGGTGTGCATGCCTTCATGGAGGTAGCAGCTCCGCTTATGTCCGAAGGCCCCTGTGTGTGCAGGGAGGCTCCCGGTAATGGTATGTCCTCGGGGGCCTTGAGGTTTCTCATATTCTGGAGGTGTGTGGCCAAAGGAATGGACAGAGTTTCCCAGGAGAGAGCAGGCATGGTCCTGTGGTATGGCTCCAGAGGACCCAGCCTAGAGGCTGTGTTTGCCAGGGCTGTGGGGACAGATGTCTGAAAAAGCAAACTTGGCTCAGGTAGGGGCCAAGGTAATGGCAGGCCTGATCTCCAGTCCGAGAGGGGAGATCCTCTGGATATCAAAGGAGGGCAAGTGGGAGGCAGTCGCTCAGGCTTTTGTCTCTGGGTGTTGCGTTCACAGTGGCCGTTCAGGGTAGGGGTTGCTTCAGGGGCCGAGGAAGAGCCTTCCTCTCGGGGGATTGTCCAAGCTCCCAAGTGTTTGGGTTCATTCTGTGGGAAGGGAAGAGTACTGTTTTCTGCCACAGGGGACCCCCCAGGAGAGGGACTCTAGAGCACAGCAGTGGGTTCCCTCAACTGGAATACACACCATCTAGTTAGTCCTGCGTGCCTATGGGCATGGCAAGCCACATATGCGGGCTCTTGGTCCAATCACTGAGAGGCGTTACTTGAATAAGGTACTCACGCTGAGGGTCACAATGTGTGTTTGTGCCCAAGGCGGCCCTCACACATGGGCGTGGCCTCATGGGCCATGCCGTTTTCTCCTACACTGAAGGTTTGACTCACTGCCAGCAGCAAGGTTTCTTGCCATGGGGAAGGAGGGGTTCTGACTTGTGCATCAGGTTCCGCCCTGTGCAGGGATTGGAGATAAGGTCTAGGTTCTGATGACTGAAAACCCAGGTTGGGAATGGATGGTGGCCTAAGGCAGTGGCGGGTCCAAAGTGCTGGGTGTGCAGCCAGCTGTGTCGGTGTCTGTTGGAAGGTCTGGGCTCAGGCTATTTGCGACAGAGCATCAGTGTTTAAGGTAGCCTATGCAATTGGGGTGTTGCCGAGGGCCAAGCAGTTTGATCCTCATTTGGGGTTTCTGGGCAGCACCATAGACAAAGTTTTTCTCCTGGGAGGCAGGCGGAGTGCTTCATTGTGGCCCCAGAATTCCCAGAAGGGAGGGTTTGTGGGCCAGGAGTGTGAGGACGGAAGTCTAGGAACACAAGCTGAAGTGAGGATTGGAGCCAAGGGCAGAGCAGGCCCACTAGGCAGAGGCTGAATCAAAATCTCCTGCATCTGAAGTCAGGCTGAGGATCAGACGTTGGCTGAGGCTGGAGTATGTGTCCATGATGGCACCTTCATGAAGCGGGGGCCTCATGAGGCCAAGGAAGTTTTCCCACGCTGAGTTTGGAGGTTGCCCCAAACCACCAGGTTTCCTTCTGTGGGACATTCGAGTCCTGTTGCATGGCTCCAGGACATACCATACGGAAGGACTGGAGAGCACGGTTCGAAGGATGGATCCCTGTACAGCATGCCTCGCATTCCCATTGGCCATTAGCCACAAGATATGTTTGATCTGCTGCCTCTGGGGCACGCTAACCAGGGGGCTGAGTTGAAATGGCCTCTTCTGAGGATGCCTCATAATGTGCGTTTGGGTCCATGGAAACCTTGGAATGTGCTGGTTGTTCAGTGGCCCTGCGGAACTCTCCTACCTGAAGGGTTTGATACATCCCCAGTAAGTAAGCTCCCCATGTGGAGGCGAGAGAGGTTTGGTTTGGTGCCTCAGAAAAGCCCCGTGTGCTGGTCTACGAAAACAGACCTCTGAGGACGGACACATGGAAACCAGAGCTAAGGTTGAGATTAGGGCCTGGGGGCCTGTCCATTTCAACCTTCTGTCTCTGGGGACACTGTCTGAGAGTCTAAGTGGAGATAGTTGCTCCGCTGGTGTCAGAGAGCCCCTCTTAGTCCAGGGTGGCCTACACGATTGATGGCCTCAGGGGCCTTGGAGCTTTTCCCTAACCTGTAGGGTTGTGGTCAATGGATTGGGCACAATTTCCTTGGAGAGGGCAGGCACAATCTTTCGCTGTGGCTCCGGAGGCCCTAGCCTGGCGGTTGTGTGGGTCCAGGCTGAGGGCACAGAAGTCTGAAAACACAAACTCAGCTTATGAGTGGCGCCTAGGGTATGGCAGGCCGGATGTACAGCCCGAGAGGGAGCTCCTGGGCCTCTGAAACAAGGGCGAGTGGGAGGCGTTCCTTCAGGCTTTTGTCTCTGGATGTTGTGTCCCAGATAGCCGTGGATTGGAGGGGTGGCCTCAGGGACTGTGGACGAGTATCCCTCTCTGGGGATTTGTCCCAGCTCCCAAGAGTTTGGGGTCATTTTGTGGGAAGGGTGGAAAAGTGTTGTCTGGCTCACGTGTCTCTCCAAGAAAGGGATTCCAGAGCAGAGCCCCAGGTACGGGCGGGGCGACTGGAAAACTCAAACACTGGTGAGGATTGGGTGCATAGGGGCTTGGCAAGCCCCATATGCGGGCTCTTGGCCCAGGCCCTGACAGGCCTTTCTTTGACATGGGGCTCATGCTGAGGGTCAGAGTGTGAATTTGTGCCCAAGCAGCACTCAAGTTTGGGCGTGGCATCAGGGACCAGGAAGGTTTCTGCCACCCTGAAGGTGTGACTCCATGCCAAGAGCAAGCTTTACAGCCACGGGGAAGGAGGAGTTCTGTGTTGTGCTTGCGATACCCAGCTGTGTGGAGAATTGATATAATGTCTAGGTTCAGATATCTGAAAACCAAGGTTAGGAAGAGGTGACGGCATAAGACCATGGCGTGTCCGAAGTGCTGGGTGTGCGGCCAGCTGTCTCCTTGTCTGTCTGGACGTCTGGCTTCAGGCTGTGTCAGACAGAGCATGAGTGCCCAGAGCAGCCTATCCAGTTCGGGAACCGTCGAGGCCCGAGCAGGTTGATCCTCATCTGGGTTTTCTGGAGAGAGCCCCACAGGGAAACGTCTTTCTTCCCTTGGGCAGACCCTGGGCTGGGTTGTGGTTCTGGAGTTCCTGGTCCGGAGGGCTTGTTTGCCAGGAGTGTGAGGAAGGAAGTCTGAAAACACAAGCTAGCGTGAGGTTTGGGACCGATGGCACGGCAGGCCCACTCTGAGAGGCTGAATCGAGATCTCCTGCACTGAGGTCATTTCAACTCTGAGACGTGCCTCAGGCTAGAGTTTTTGTCCAGCATGGCCTCTTCCTGAATGGTGTGGTGGCCTCATGAGGCCAGGATGTTTTGCCTACGATGGGATTTGTGAACTACTCCAAACCTCAAGGTTTCCTTCTGCACGAAATTCGAGTGCTATTGGATGGTTCCAGGAGGCCCCATACGGAAAGACTCGAGAGCAGGTGTCTAAGCATGGATGCCTGGGAACGCCACCTCATATTCCCACTCTTTAGTCAGGACAAGGCAGGCTCAATCTGCGGGCTCCTGGGTGAGCTACCCAGAGGGGAGAGTTGAAATGGACTCTCCTGAAGATGAGTCCTACTGTGGCTTGGTGGCCAGGGAGAAATTGGAATGTGGAGGTGGCTCAGGGACTCTGCAGGATTCTCCAACCTGAGGTGTTTGACACGGCTCCAACAAGGAAGCTTCCCATGTGGAGACGAGAGAAGTTCTGTTCAGTGCCTCAGGAAAGCCCCATATCCTGTTCTTCGAACCAAAGCCTCTGAGGAGTGACACCTGGAAAACAAAGCAAGAGTTGAGATTAGGGCCTAAGGGCCTGTCCGGCTCAACCTTCTATCTCTGTTGACATCGGTGTGCATGCCTTCATGGGAGGTAGCAGCTGCGCTTGTGTCCGAAGGCCCCTGTGTGTGCAGGGAGGCTCCCGGTAATGGTATGTCCTCGGGGGCCTTGAGGTTTCTCATATTCTGGAGGTGTGTGGCCAAAGGAATGGACAGAGTTTCCCAGGAGAGAGCAGGCATGGTCCTGTGGTATGGCTCCAGAGGACCCAGCCTAGAGGCTGTGTTTGCCAGGGCTGTGGGGACAGATGTCTGAAAAAGCAAACTTGGCTCAGGTAGGGGCCAAGGTAATGGCAGGCCTGATCTCCAGTCCGAGAGGGGAGATCCTCTGGATATCAAAGGAGGGCAAGTGGGAGGCAGTCGCTCAGGCTTTTGTCTCTGGGTGTTGCGTTCACAGTGGCCGTTCAGGGTAGGGGTTGCTTCAGGGGCCGAGGAAGAGCCTTCCTCTCGGGGGATTGTCCAAGCTCCCAAGTGTTTGGGTTCATTCTGTGGGAAGGGAAGAGTACTGTTTTCTGCCACAGGGGACCCCCCAGGAGAGGGACTCTAGAGCACAGCAGTGGGTTCCCTCAACTGGAATACACACCATCTAGTTAGTCCTGCGTGCCTATGGGCATGGCAAGCCACATATGCGGGCTCTTGGTCCAATCACTGAGAGGCGTTACTTGAATAAGGTACTCACGCTGAGGGTCACAATGTGTGTTTGTGCCCAAGGCGGCCCTCACACATGGGCGTGGCCTCATGGGCCATGCCGTTTTCTCCTACACTGAAGGTTTGACTCACGGCCAGCAGCAAGGTTTCTTGCCATGGGGAAGGAGGGGTTCTGACTTGTGCATCAGGTTCCGCCCTGTGCAGGCATTGGAGATAAGGTCTAGGTTCTGATGACTGAAAACCCAGGTTGGGAATGGATGGTGGCCTAAGACAGTGGCAGGTCCAATGTGCTGGGTGTGCAGCCAGCTGTGTCGGTGTCTGTTGGAAGGTCTGGGCTCAGGCTATTTGCGACAGAGCATCAGTGTTTAAGGTAGCCTATGCAATTGGGGTGTTGCCGAGGGCCAAGCAGTTTGATCCTCATTTGGGGTTTCTGGGCAGCACCATAGACAAAGTTTTTCTCCTGGGAGGCAGGCGGAGTGCTTCATTGTGGCCCCAGAATTCCCAGAAGGGAGGGTTGTGGGCCAGGAGTGTGAGGACGGAAGTCTAGGAACACAAGCTAAAGTGAGGATTGGAGCCAAGGGCAGAGCAGGCCCACTAGGCAGAGGCTGAATCAAAATCTCCTGCATCTGAAGTCAGGCTGAACATCAGACGTTGGCTGAGGCTGGAGTATGTGTCCATGATGGCACCTTCATGAAGCGGGGGCCTCATGAGGCCAAGGAAGTTTTCCCACGCTGAGTTTGGAGGTTGCCCCAAACCACCAGGTTTCCTTCTGTGGGACATTCGAGTCCTGTTGCATGGCTCCAGGACATACCATACGGAAGGACTAGAGAGCACGGTTCGAAGGATGGATCCCTGTACAGCATGCCTCGCATTCCCATTGGCCATTAGCCACAAGATATGTTTGATCTGCTGCCTCTGGGGCACGCTAACCAGGGGGCTGAGTTGAAATGGCCTCTCCTGAGGATGCGTCATAATGTGCGTTTGGGTCCATGGAAACCTTGGAATGTGCTGGTTGTTCAGTGGCCCTGCGGAACTCTCCTACCTGAAGGGTTTGATACATCCCCAGTAAGTAAGCTCCCCATGTGGAGGCGAGAGAGGTTTGGTTTGGTGCCTCAGAAAAGCCCCGTGTGCTGGTCTACGAAAACAGACCTCTGAGGACGGACACATGGAAACCAGAGCTAAGGTTCAGATTAGGGCCTGGGGGCCTGTCCATTTCAACCTTCTGTCTCTGGGGACACTGTCTGAGAGTCTAAGTGGAGATAGTTGCTCCGCTGGTGTCAGAGAGCCCCTCTTAGTCCAGGGTGGCCTACAGTATTGATGGCCTCAGGGGCCTTGGAGCTTTTCCCTAACCTGTAGGGTTGTGGTCAATGGATTGGGCACAATTTCCTTGGAGAGGGCAGGCACAATCTTTCGCTGTGGCTCCAGAGGCCCTAGCCTGGTGGTTGTGTGGGTCCAGGCTGAGGGCACAGAAGTCTGAAAACACAAACTCAGCTTATGAGTGGCGCCTAGGGTATGGCAGGCCGGATGTACAGCCCGAGAGGGAGCTCCTGGGCCTCTGAAACAAGGGCGAGTGGGAGGCGTTCCTTCAGGCTTTTGTCTCTGGATGTTGTGTCCCAGATAGCCGTGGATTGGAGGGGTGGCCTCAGGGACTGTGGACGAGTATCGCTCTCTGGGGATTTGTCCCAGCTCCCAAGAGTTTGGGGTCATTTTGTGGGAAGGGTGGAGTCGTGTTGTCTGGCTCATGTGTCTCTCCAAGAAAGGGATTCCAGAGCAGAGCCCCAGGTACGGGCGCGGCGACTGGAAAACTCAAACACTGGTGAGGATTGGGTGCATAGGGGCTTGGCAAGCCCCATATGCGGGCTCTTGGCCCAGGCCCTGACAGGCCTTTCTTTGACATGGGGCTCATGCTGAGGGTCAGAGTGTGAATTTGTGCCCAAGCAGCACTCAAGTTTGGGCGTGGCATCAGGGACCAGGAAGGTTTCTCCCACCCTGAAGGTGTGACTCCATGCCAAGAGCAAGCTTTACAGCCACGGGGAAGGAGGAGTTCTGTGTTGTGCTTGCGATACCCAGCTGTGTGGAGAATTGATATAATGTCTAGGTTCAGATATCTGAAAACCAAGGTTAGGAAGAGGTGACGGCATAAGACCATGGCGTGTCCGAAGTGCTGGGTGTGCGGCCAGCTGTCTCCTTGTCTGTCTGGGCGTCTGGCTTCAGGCTGTGTCAGACAGAGCATGAGTGCCCAGAGCAGCCTATCCAGTTCGGGTACCGTCGAGGCCCGAGCAGGTTGATCCTCCTCTGGGTTTTCTGGAGAGAGCCCCACAGGGAAACGTTTTTCTTCCCTTGGGCAGACCCTGGGCTGGGTTGTGGTTCTGGAGTTCCTAGTCCGGAGGGCTTGTTTGCCAGGAGTGTGAGGAAGGAAGTCTGAAAACACAAGCTAGTGTGAGGTTTGGGACCGATGGCACGGCAGGCCCACTCTGAGAGGCTGAATCGAGATCTCCTGCACTGAGGTCATTTCAACTCTGAGACGTGCCTCAGGCTAGAGTTTTTGTCCAGCATGGCCTCTTCCTGAATGGTGTGGGGGCCTCATGAGGCCAGGAAGGTTTTCCTACGATGGGATTTGTGAACTCCTCCAAACCTCAAGGTTTCCTTCTGCACGAAAGTCGAGTGCTATTGGATGGTTCCAGGAGGCTCCATACGGAAAGACTCGAGAGCAGGTGTCTAAGCATGGATGCCTGGGAACGCCACCTCATATTCCCACTCTTTAGTCAGGACAAGGCAGGCTCAATCTGCGGGCTCCTGGGTGAGCTACCCAGAGGGGAGAGTTGAAATGGACTCTCCTGAAGATGAGTCCTACTGTGGCTTGGTGGCCTGGGAGACCTTGGAATGTGGAGGTGGCTCAGGGACTCTGCAGGATTCTCCAACCTGAGGTGTTTGACACGGCTCCAACAAGGAAGCTTCCCATGTGGAGACGAGAGAAGTTCTGTTCAGTGCCTCAGGAAAGCCCCATATCCTGTTCTTCGAACCAAAGCCTCTGAGGAGTGACACCTGGAAAACCAAGCAAGAGTTGAGATTAGGGCCTAAGGGCCTGTCGGGCTCAACCTTCTATCTCTGTTGACATCGTTGTGCATGCCTTCATGGAGGTAGCAGCTCCGCTTGTGTCCGAAGGCCCCTGTGTGTGCAGGGAGGCTCCCGGTAATGGTATGTCCTCGGGGGCCTTGAGGTTTCTCATATTCTGGAGGTGTGTGGCCAAAGGAATGGACAGAGTTTCCCAGGAGAGAGCAGGCATGGTCCTGTGGTATGGCTCCAGAGGACCCAGCCTAGAGGCTGTGTTTGCCAGGGCTGTGGGGACAGATGTCTGAAAAAGCAAACTTGGCTCAGGTAGGGGCCAAGGTAATGGCAGGCCTGATCTCCAGTCCGAGAGGGGAGATCCTCTGGATATCAAAGGAGGGCAAGTGGGAGGCAGTCGCTCAGGCTTTTGTCTCTGGGTGTTGCGTTCACAGTGGCCGTTCAGGGTAGGGGTTGCTTCAGGGGCCGAGGAAGAGCCTTCCTCTCGGGGGATTGTCCAAGCTCCCAAGTGTTTGGGTTCATTCTGTGGGAAGGGAAGAGTACTGTTTTCTGCCACAGGGGACCCCCCAGGAGAGGGACTCTAGAGCACAGCAGTGGGTTCCCTCAACTGGAATACACACCATCTAGTTAGTCCTGCGTGCCTATGGGCATGGCAAGCCACATATGCGGGCTCTTGGTCCAATCACTGAGAGGCGTTACTTGAATAAGGTACTCACGCTGAGGGTCACAACGTGTGCTTGTGCCCAAGGCGGCCCTCACACATGGACCTGGCCTCATGGGCCATGCCGTTTTCTCCTACACTGAAGGTTTGACTCACTGCCAGCAGCAAGGTTTCTTGCCATGGGGAAGGAGGGGTTCTGACTTGTGCATCAGGTTCCGCCCTGTGCAGGGATTGGAGATAAGGTCTAGGTTCTGATGACTGAAAACCCAGGTTGGGAATGGATGGTGGCCTAAGGCAGTGGCGGGTCCAATGTGCTGGGTGTGCAGCCAGCTGTGTCAGTGTCTGTTGGAAGGTCTGGGCTCAGGCTATTTGCGACAGAGCATCAGTGTTTAAGGTAGCCTATGCAATTGGGGTGTTGCCGAGGGCCAAGCAGTTTGATCCTCATTTGGGGTTTCTGGGCAGCACCATAGACAAAGTTTTTCTCCTGGGAGGCAGGCGGAGTGCTTCATTGTGGCCCCAGAATTCCCAGAAGGGAGGGTTTGTGGGCCAGGAGTGTGAGGACGGAAGTCTAGGAACACAAGCTAAAGTGAGGATTGGAGCCAAGGGCAGAGCAGGCCCACTAGGCAGAGGCTGAATCAAAATCTCCTGCATCTGAAGTCAGGCTGAGGATCAGACGTTGACTGAGGCTGGAGTATGTGTCCATGATGGCACCTTCATGAAGCGGGGGCCTCATGAGGCCAAGGAAGTTTTCCCACGCTGAGTTTGGAGGTTGCCCCAAACCACCAGGTTTCCTTCTGTGGGACATTCGAGTCCTGTTGCATGGCTCCAGGACATACCATACGGAAGGACTGGAGAGCACGGTTCGAAGGATGGATCCCTGTACAGCATGCCTCGCATTCCCATTGGCCATTAGCCACAAGATATGTTTGATCTGCTGCCTCTGGGGCACGCTAACCAGGGGGCTGAGTTGAAATGGCCTCTCCTGAGGATGCCTCATAATGTGCGTTTGGGTCCATGGAAACCTTGGAATGTGCTGGTTGTTCAGTGGCCCTGCGGAACTCTCCTACCTGAAGGGTTTGATACATCCCCAGTAAGTAAGCTCCCCATGTGGAGGCGAGAGAGGTTTGGTTTGGTGCCTCAGAAAAGCCCCGTGTGCTGGTCTACGAAAACAGACCTCTGAGGACGGACACATGGAAACCAGAGCTAAGGTTCAGATTAGGGCCTGGGGGCCTGTCCATTTCAACCTTCTGTCTCTGGGGACACTGTCTGAGAGTCTAAGTGGAGATAGTTGCTCCGCTGGTGTCAGAGAGCCCCTCTTAGTCCAGGGTGGCCTACAGTATTGATGGCCTCAGGGGCCTTGGAGCTTTTCCCTAACCTGTAGGGTTGCGGTCAATGGATTGGGCACAATTTCCTTGGAGAGGGCAGGCACAATCTTTCGCTGTGGCTCCAGAGGCCCTAGCCTGGCGGTTGTGTGGGTCCAGGCTGAGGGCACAGAAGTCTGAAAACACAAACTCAGCTTATGAGTGGCGCCTAGGGTATGGCAGGCCGGATGTACAGCCCGAGAGGGAGCTCCTGGGCCTCTGAAACAAGGGCGAGTGGGAGGCGTTCCTTCAGGCTTTTGTCTCTGGATGTTGTGTCCGAGATAGCCGTGGATTGGAGGGGTGGCCTCAGGGACTGTGGACGAGTATCGCTCTCTGGGGATTTGTCCCAGCTCCCAAGAGTTTGGGGTCATTTTGTGGGAAGGGTGGAGTCGTGTTGTCTGGCTCATGTGTCTCTCCAAGAAAGGGATTCCAGAGCAGAGCCCCAGGTACGGGCGGGGCGACTGGAAAACTCAAACACTGGTGAGGATTGGGTGCATAGGGGCTTGGCAAGCCCCATATGCGGGCTCTTGGCCCAGGCCCTGACAGGCCTTTCTTTGACATGGGGCTCATGCTGAGGGTCAGAGTGTGAATTTGTGCCCAAGCAGCACTCAAGTTTGGGCGTGGCATCAGGGACCAGGAAGGTTTCTCCCACCCTGAAGGTGTGACTCCATGCCAAGAGCAAGCTTTACAGCCACGGGGAAGGAGGAGTTCTGTGTTGTGCTTGCGATACCCAGCTGTGTGGAGAATTGATATAATGTCTAGGTTCAGATATCTGAAAACCAAGGTTAGGAAGAGGTGGCGGCATAAGACCATGGCGTGTCCGAAGTGCTGGCTGTGCGGCCAGCTGTCTCCTTGTCTGTCTGGACGTCTGGCTTCAGGCTGTGTCAGACAGAGCATGAGTGCCCAGAGCAGCCTATCCAGTTCGGGAACCGTCGAGGCCCGAGCAGGTTGATCCTCATCTGGGTTTTCTGGAGAGAGCCCCACAGGGAAACGTTTTTCTTCCCTTGGGCAGACCCTGGGCTGGGTTGTGGTTCTGGAGTTCCTAGTCCGGAGGGCTTGTTTGCCAGGAGTGTGAGGAAGGAAGTCTGAAAACACAAGCTAGCCTGAGGTTTGGGACCGATGGCACGGCAGGCCCACTCTGAGAGGCTGAATCGAGATCTCCTGCACTGAGGTCATTTCAACTCTGAGACGTGCCTCAGGCTAGAGTTTTTGTCCAGCATGGCCTCTTCCTGAATGGTGTGGGGGCCTCATGAGGCCAGGAAGGTTTGCCTACGATGGGATTTGTGAACTCCTCCAAACCTCAAGGTTTCCTTCTGCACGAAAGTCGAGTGCTATTGGATGGTTCCAGGAGGCCCCATACGGAAAGACTCGAGAGCAGGTGTCTAAGCATGGATGCCTGGGAACGCCACCTCATATTCCCACTCTTTAGTCAGGACAAGGCAGGCTCAATCTGCGGGCTCCTGGGTGAGCTACACAGAGGGGAGAGTTGAAATGGACTCTCCTGAAGATGAGTCCTACTGTGGCTTGGTGGCCTGGGAGACCTTGGAATGTGGAGGTGGCTCAGGGACTCTGCAGGATTCTCCAACCTGAGGTGTTTGACACGGCTCCAACAAGGAAGCTTCCCATGTGGAGACGAGAGAAGTTCTGTTCAGTGCCTCAGGAAAGCTCCATATCCTGTTCTTCGAACCAAAGCCTCTGAGGAGTGACACCTGGAAAACCAAGCAAGAGTTGAGATTAGGGCCTAAGGGCCTGTCCGGCTCAACCTTCTATCTCTGTTGACATCTGTGTGCATGCCTTCATGGAGGTAGCAGCTCCGCTTGTGTCCGAAGGCCTCTGTGTGTGCAGGGAGGCTCCCGGTAATGGTATGTCCTCGGGGGCCTTGAGGTTTCTCATATTCTGGAGGTGTGTGGCCAAAGGAATGGACAGAGTTTCCTTGGAGAGAGCAGGCATGGTCCTGTGGTATGGCTCCAGAGGACCCAGCCTAGAGGCTGTGTTTGCCAGGGCTTTGGGGACAGATGTCTGAAAAAGCAAACTTGGCTCAGGTAGGGGCCAAGGTAATGGCAGGCCTGATCTCCAGTCCGAGAGGGGAGATCCTCTGGGTATCAAAGGAGGGCAAGTGGGAGGCAGTCGCTCAGGCTTTTGTCTCTGGGTGTTGCGTTCACAGTGGCCGTTCAGGGTAGGGGTTGCTTCAGGGGCCGAGGAAGAGCCTTCCTCTCGGGGGATTGTCCAAGCTCCCAAGTGTTTGGGTTCATTCTGTGGGAAGGGAAGAGTACTGTTTTCTGCCACAGGGGACCCCCCAGGAGAGGGACTCTAGAGCACAGCAGTGGGTTCCCTCAACTGGAATACACACCATCTAGTTAGTCCTGCGTGCCTATGGGCATGGCAAGCCACATATGCGGGCTCTTGGTCCAATCACTGAGAGGCGTTACTTGAATAAGGTACTCACGCTGAGGGTCACAATGTGTGTTTGTGCCCAAGGCGGCCCTCACACATGGGCGTGGCCTCATGGGCCATGCCGTTTTCTCCTACACTGAAGGTTTGACTCACTGCCAGCAGCAAGGTTTCTTGCCATGGGGAAGGAGGGGTTCTGACTTGTGCATCAGGTTCCGCCCTGTGCAGGGATTGGAGATAAGGTCTAGGTTCTGATGACTGAAAACCCAGGTTGGGAATGGATGGTGGCCTAAGGCAGTGGCGGGTCCAATGTGCTGGGTGTGCAGCCAGCTGTGTCTGTGTCTGTTGGAAGGTCTGGGCTCAGGCTATTTGCGACAGAGCATCAGTGTTTAAGGTAGCCTATGCAATTGGGGTGTTGCCGAGGGCCAAGCAGTTTGATCCTCATTTGGGGTTTCTGGGCAGCACCATAGACAAAGTTTTTCTCCTGGGAGGCAGGCGGAGTGCTTCATTGTGGCCCCAGAATTCCCAGAAGGGAGGGTTTGTGGGCCAGGAGTGTGAGGACGGAAGTCTAGGAACACAAGCTAAAGTGAGGATTGGAGCCAAGGGCAGAGCAGGCCCACTAGGCAGAGGCTGAATCAAAATCTCCTGCATCTGAAGTCAGGCTGAGGATCAGACGTTGGCTGAGGCTGGAGTATGTGTCCATAATGGCACCTTCATGAAGCGGGGGCCTCATGAGGCCAAGGAAGTTTTCCCACGCTGAGTTTGGAGGTTGCCCCAAACCACCAGGTTTCCTTCTGTGGGACATTCGAGTCCTGTTGCATGGCTCCAGGACATACCATACGGAAGGACTGGAGAGCACGGTTCGAAGGATGGATCCCTGTACAGCATGCCTCGCATTCCCATTGGCCATTAGCCACAAGATATGTTTGATCTGCTGCCTCTGGGGCACGCTAACCAGGGGGCTGAGTTGAAATGGCCTCTCCTGAGGATGCGTCATAATGTGCGTTTGGGTCCATGGAAACCTTGGAATGTGCTGGTTGTTCAGTGGCCCTGCGGAACTCTCCTACCTGAAGGGTTTGATACATCCCCAGTAAGTAAGCTCCCCATGTGGAGGCGAGAGAGGTTTGGTTTGGTGCCTCAGAAAAGCCCCGTGTGCTGGTCTACGAAAACAGACCTCTGAGGACGGACACATGGAAACCAGAGCTAAGGTTCAGATTAGGGCCTGGGGGCCTGTCCATTTCAACCTTCTGTCTCTGGGGACACTGTCTGAGAGTCTAAGTGGAGATAGTTGCTCCGCTGGTGTCAGAGAGCCCCTCTTAGTCCAGGGTGGCCTACACGATTGATGGCCTCAGGGGCCTTGGAGCTTTTCCCTAACCTGTAGGGTTGTGGTCAATGGATTGGGCACAATTTCCTTGGAGAGGGCAGGCACAATCTTTCGCTGTGGCTCCAGAGGCCCTAGCCTGGCGGTTGTGTGGGTCCAGGCTGAGGGCACAGAAGTCTGAAAACACAAACTCAGCTTATGAGTGGCGCCTAGGGTATGGCAGGCCGGATGTACAGCCCGAGAGGGAGCTCCTGGGCCTCTGAAACAAGGGCGAGTGGGAGGCGTTCCTTCAGGCTTTTGTCTCTGGATGTTGTGTCCGAGATAGCCGTGGATTGGAGGGGTGGCCTCAGGGACTGTGCACGAGTATCGCTCTCTGGGGATTTGTCCCAGCTCCCAAGAGTTTGGGGTCATTTTGTGGGAAGGGTGGAGTCGTGTTGTCTGGCTCATGTGTCTCTCCAAGAAAGGGATTCCAGAGCAGAGCCCCAGGTACGGGCGGGGCGACTGGAAAACTCAAACACTGGTGAGGATTGGGTGCATAGGGGCTTGGCAAGCCCCATATGCGGGCTCTTGGCCCAGGCCCTGACAGGCCTTTCTTTGACATGGGGCTCATGCTGAGGGTCAGAGTGTGAATTTGTGCCCAAGCAGCACTCAAGTTTGGGCGTGGCATCAGGGACCAGGAAGGTTTCTCCCACCCTGAAGGTGTGACTCCATGCCAAGAGCAAGCTTTTCAGCCACGGGGAAGGAGGAGTTCTGTGTTGTGCTTGCGATACCCAGCTGTGTGGAGAATTGATATAATGTCTAGGTTCAGATATCTGAAAACCAAGGTTAGGAAGAGGTGACGGCATAAGACCATGGCGTGTCCGAAGTGCTGGGTGTGCGGCCAGCTGTCTCCTTGTCTGTCTGGACGTCTGGCTTCAGGCTGTGTCAGACAGAGCATGAGTGCCCAGAGCAGCCTATCCAGTTCGGGTACCGTCGAGGCCCGAGCAGGTTGATCCTCATCTGGGTTTTCTGGAGAGAGCCCCACAGGGAAACGTCTTTCTTCCCTTGGGCAAACCCTGGGCTGGGTTGTGGTTCTGGAGTTCCTGGTCTGGAGGGCTTGTTTGCCAGGAGTGTGAGGAAGGAAGTCTGAAAACACAAGCTAGCGTGAGGTTTGGGACCGATGGCACGGCAGGCCCACTCTGAGAGGCTGAATCGAGATCTCCTGCACTGAGGTCATTTCAACTCTGAGACGTGCCTCAGGCTAGAGTTTTTGTCCAGCATGGCCTCTTCCTGAATGGTGTGGGGGCCTCATGAGGCCAGGAAGGTTTGCCTACGATGGGATTTGTGAACTACTCCAAACCTCAAGGTTTCCTTCTGCACGAAAGTCGAGTGCTATTGGATGGTTCCAGGAGGCCCCATACGGAAAGACTCGAGAGCAGGTGTCTAAGCATGGATGCCTGGGAACGCCACCTCATATTCCCACTCTTTAGTCAGGACAAGGCAGGCTCAATCTGCGGGCTCCTGGGTGAGCTACCCAGAGGGGAGAGTTGAAATGGACTCTCCTGAAGATGAGTCCTACTGTGGCTTGGTGGCCTGGGAGACCTTGGAATGTGGAGGTGGCTCAGGGACTCTGCAGGATTCTCCAACCTGAGGTGTTTGACACGGCTCCAACAAGGAAGCTTCCCATGTGGAGACGAGAGAAGTTCTCTTCAGTGCCTCAGGAAAGCCCCATATCCTGTTCTTCGAACCAAAGCCTCTGAGGAGTGACACCTGGAAAACAAAGCAAGAGTTGAGATTAGGGCCTAAGGGCCTGTCCGGCTCAACCTTCTATCTCTGTTGACATCGGTGTGCATGCCTTCATGGAGGTAGCAGCTCCGCTTATGTCCGAAGGCCCCTGTGTGTGCAGGGAGGCTCCCGGTAATGGTATGTCCTCGGGGGCCTTGAGGTTTCTCATATTCTGGAGGTGTGTGGCCAAAGGAATGGACAGAGTTTCCCAGGAGAGAGCAGGCATGGTCCTGTGGTATGGCTCCAGAGGACCCAGCCTAGAGGCTGTGTTTGCCAGGGCTGTGGGGACAGATGTCTGAAAAAGCAAACTTGGCTCAGGTAGGGGCCAAGGTAATGGCAGGCCTGATCTCCAGTCCGAGAGGGGAGATCCTCTGGATATCAAAGGAGGGCAAGTGGGAGGCAGTCGCTCAGGCTTTTGTCTCTGGGTGTTGCGTTCACAGTGGCAGTTTAGGGTAGGGGTTGCTTCAGGGGCCGAGGAAGAGCCTTCCTCTCGGGGGATTGTCCAAGCTCCCAAGTGTTTGGGTTCATTCTGTGGGAAGGGAAGAGTACTGTTTTCTGCCACAGGGGACCCCCCAGGAGAGGGACTCTAGAGCACAGCAGTGGGTTCCCTCAACTGGAATACACACCATCTAGTTAGTCCTGCGTGCCTATGGGCATGGCAAGCCACATATGCGGGCTCTTGGTCCAATCACTGAGAGGCGTTACTTGAATAAGGTACTCACGCTGAGGGTCACAATGTGTGTTTGTGCCCAAGGCGGCCCTCACACATGGGCGTGGCCTCATGGGCCATGCCGTTTTCTCCTACACTGAAGGTTTGACTCACTGCCAGCAGCAAGGTTTCTTGCCATGGGGAAGGAGGGGTTCTGACTTGTGCATCAGGGTCCGCCCTGTGCAGGGATTGGAGATAAGGTCTAGGTTCTGATGACTGAAAACCCAGGTTGGGAATGGATGGTGGCCTAAGGCAGTGGCGGGTCCAATGTGCTGGGTGTGCAGCCAGCTGTGTCGGTGTCTGTTGGAAGGTCTGGGCTCAGGCTATTTGCGACAGAGCATCAGTGTTTAAGGTAGCCTATGCTATTGGGGTGTTGCCGAGGGCCAAGCAGTTTGATCCTCATTTGGGGTTTCTGGGCAGCACCATAGACAAAGTTTTTCTCCTGGGAGGCAGGCGGAGTGCTTCATTGTGGCCCCAGAATTCCCAGAAGGGAGGGTTTGTGGGCCAGGAGTGTGAGGACGGAAGTCTAGGAACACAAGCTGAAGTGAGGATTGGAGCCAAGGGCAGAGCAGGCCCACTAGGCAGAGGCTGAATCAAAATCTCCTGCATCTGAAGTCAGGCTGAGGATCAGACGTTGGCTGAGGCTGGAGTATGTGTCCATGATGGCACCTTCATGAAGCGGGGGCCTCATGAGGCCAAGGAAGTTTTCCCACGCTGAGTTTGGAGGTTGCCCCAAACCACCAGGTTTCCTTCTGTGGGACATTCGAGTCCTGTTGCATGGCTCCAGGACATACCATACGGAAGGACTGGAGAGCACGGTTCGAAGGATGGATCCCTGTACAGCATGCCTCGCATTCCCATTGGCCATTAGCCACAAGATATGTTTGATCTGCTGCCTCTGGGGCACGCTAACCAGGGGGCTGTGTTGAAATGGCCTCTCCTGAGGATGCGTCATAATGTGCGTTTGGGTCCATGGAAACCTTGGAATGTGCTGGTTGTTCAGTGGCCCTGCGGAACTCTCCTACCTGAAGGGTTTGATACATCCCCAGTAAGTAAGCTCCCCATGTGGAGGCGAGAGAGGTTTGGTTTGGTGCCTCAGAAAAGCCCCGTGTGCTGGTCTACGAAAACAGACCTCTGAGGACGGACACATGGAAACCAGAGCTAAGGTTCAGATTAGGGCCTGGGGGCCTGTCCATTTCAACCTTCTGTCTCTGGGGACACTGTCTGAGAGTCTAAGTGGAGATAGTTGCTCCGCTGGTGTCAGAGAGCCCCTCTTAGTCCAGGGTGGCCTACACGATTGATGGCCTCAGGGGCCTTGGAGCTTTTCCCTAACCTGTAGGGTTGTGGTCAATGGATTGGGCACAATTTCCTTGGAGAGGGCAGGCACAATCTTTCGCTGTGGCTCCAGAGGCCCTAGCCT
Organism: Mustela nivalis; assembly: GCF_964662115.1. Taxonomy (NCBI): domain Eukaryota; kingdom Metazoa; phylum Chordata; class Mammalia; order Carnivora; family Mustelidae; genus Mustela; species Mustela nivalis. Next base: position 137,627 of record NW_028135520.1, read on the forward strand.
GGCGGTTGTGTGGGTCCAGGCTGAGGGCACAGAAGTCTGAAAACACAAACTCAGCTTATGAGTGGCGCCTAGGGTATGGCAGGCCGGATGTACAGCCCGAGAGGGAGCTCCTGGGCCTCTGAAACAAGGGCGAGTGGGAGGCGTTCCTTCAGGCTTTTGTCTCTGGATGTTGTGTCCGAGATAGCCGTGGATTGGAGGGGTGGCCTCAGGGACTGTGCACGAGTATCGCTCTCTGGGGATTTGTCCCAGCTCCCAAGAGTTTGGGGTCATTTTGTGGGAAGGGTGGAGTCGTGTTGTCTGGCTCATGTGTCTCTCCAAGAAAGGGATTCCAGAGCAGAGCCCCAGGTACGGGCGGGGCGACTGGAAAACTCAAACACTGGTGAGGATTGGGTGCATAGGGGCTTGGCAAGCCCCATATGCGGGCTCTTGGCCCAGGCCCTGACAGGCCTTTCTTTGACATGGGGCTCATGCTGAGGGTCAGAGTGTGAATTTGTGCCCAAGCAGCACTCAAGTTTGGGCGTGGCATCAGGGACCAGGAAGGTTTCTCCCACCCTGAAGGTGTGACTCCATGCCAAGAGCAAGCTTTACAGCCACGGGGAAGGAGGAGTTCTGTGTTGTGCTTGCGATACCCAGCTGTGTGGAGAATTGATATAATGTCTAGGTTCAGATATCTGAAAACCAAGGTTAGGAAGAGGTGGCGGCATAAGACCATGGCGTGTCCGAAGTGCTGGGTGTGCGGCCAGCTGTCTCCTTGTCTGTCTGGACGTCTGGCTTCAGGCTGTGTCAGACAGAGCATGAGTGCCCAGAGCAGCCTATCCAGTTCGGGTACCGTCGAGGCCCGAGCAGGTTGATCCTCATCTGGGTTTTCTGGAGAGAGCCCCACAGGGAAACGTCTTTCTTCCCTTGGGCAGACCCTGGGCTGGGTTGTGGTTCTGGAGTTCCTGGTCCGGAGGGCTTGTTTGCCAGGAGTGTGAGGAAGGAAGTCTGAAAACACAAGCTAGCGTGAGGTTTGGGACCGATGGCACGGCAGGCCCACTCTGAGAGGCTGAATCGAGATCTCCTGCACTGAGGTCATTTCAACTCTGAGACGTGCCTCAGGCTAGAGTTTTTGTCCAGCATGGCCTCTTCCTGAATGGTGTGGGGGCCTCATGAGGCCAGGAAGGTTTGCCTACGATGGGATTTGTGAACTACTCCAAACCTCAAGGTTTCCTTCTGCACGAAAGTCGAGTGCTATTGGATGGTTCCAGGAGGCCCCATACGGAAAGACTCGAGAGCAGGTGTCTAAGCATGGATGCCTGGGAACGCCACCTCATATTCCCACTCTTTAGTCAGGACAAGGCAGGCTCAATCTGCGGGCTCCTGGGTGAGCTACCCAGAGGGGAGAGTTGAAATGGAATCTCCTGAAGATGAGTCCTACTGTGGCTTGGTGGCCAGGGAGAAATTGGAATGTGGAGGTGGCTCAGGGACTCTGCAGGATTCTCCAACCTGAGGTGTTTGACACGGCTCCAACAAGGAAGCTTCCCATGTGGAGACGAGAGAAGTTCTGTTCAGTGCCTCAGGAAAGCCCCATATCCTGTTCTTCGAACCAAAGCCTCTGAGGAGTGACACCTGGAAAACAAAGCAAGAGTTGAGATTAGGGCCTAAGGGCCTGTCCGGCTCAACCTTCTATCTCTGTTGACATCGGTGTGCATGCCTTCATGGGAGGTAGCAGCTGCGCTTGTGTCCGAAGGCCCCTGTGTGTGCAGGGAGGCTCCCGGTAATGGTATGTCCTCGGGGGCCTTGAGGTTTCTCATATTCTGGAGGTGTGTGGCCAAAGGAATGGACAGAGTTTCCCAGGAGAGAGCAGGCATGGTCCTGTGGTATGGCTCCAGAGGACCCAGCCTAGAGGCTGTGTTTGCCAGGGCTGTGGGGACAGATGTCTGAAAAAGCAAACTTGGCTCAGGTAGGGGCCAAGGTAATGGCAGGCCTGATCTCCAGTCCGAGAGGGGAGATCCTCTGGATATCAAAGGAGGGCAAGTGGGAGGCAGTCGCTCAGGCTTTTGTCTCTGGGTGTTGCGTTCACAGTGGCCGTTCAGGGTAGGGTTTGCTTCAGGGGCCGAGGAAGAGCCTTCCTCTCGGGGGATTGTCCAAGCTCCCAAGTGTTTGGGTTCATTCTGTGGGAAGGGAAGAGTACTGTTTTCTGCCACAGGGGACCCCCCAGGAGAGGGACTCTAGAGCACAGCAGTGGGTTCCCTCAACTGGAATACACACCATCTAGTTAGTCCTGCGTGCCTATGGGCATGGCAAGCCACATATGCGGGCTCTTGGTCCAATCACTGAGAGGCGTTACTTGAATAAGGTACTCACGCTGAGGGTCACAATGTGTGTTTGTGCCCAAGGCGGCCCTCACACATGGGCGTGGCCTCATGGGCCATGCCGTTTTCTCCTACACTGAAGGTTTGACTCACTGCCAGCAGCAAGGTTTCTTGCCATGGGGAAGGAGGGGTTCTGACTTGTGCATCAGGTTCCCCCCTGTGCAGGGATTGGAGATAAGGTCTAGGTTCTGATGACTGAAAACCCAGGTTGGGAATGGATGGTGGCCTAAGGCAGTGGCGGGTCCAATGTGCTGGGTGTGCAGCCAGCTGTGTCGGTGTCTGTTGGAAGGTCTGGGCTCAGGCTATTTGCGACAGAGCATCAGTGTTTAAGGTAGCCTATGCAATTGGGGTGTTGCCGAGGGCCAAGCAGTTTGATCCTCATTTGGGGTTTCTGGGCAGCACCATAGACAAAGTTTTTCTCCTGGGAGGCAGGCGGAGTGCTTCATTGTGGCCCCAGAATTCCCAGAAGGGAGGGTTTGTGGGCCAGGAGTGTGAGGACGGAAGTCTAGGAACACAAGCTAAAGTGAGGATTGGAGCCAAGGGCAGAGCAGGCCCACTAGGCAGAGGCTGAATCAAAATCTCCTGCATCTGAAGTCAGGCTGAGGATCAGACGTTGGCTGAGGCTGGAGTATGTGTCCATGATGGCACCTTCATGAAGCGGGGGCCTCATGAGGCCAAGGAAGTTTTCCCACGCTGAGTTTGGAGGTTGCCCCAAACCACCAGGTTTCCTTCTGTGGGACATTCGAGTCCTGTTGCATGGCTCCAGGACATACCATACGGAAGGACTGGAGAGCACGGTTCGAAGGATGGATCCCTGTACAGCATGCCTCGCATTCCCATTGGCCATTAGCCACAAGATATGTTTGATCTGCTGCCTCTGGGGCACGCTAACCAGGGGGCTGAGTTGAAATGGCCTCTCCTGAGGATGCGTCATAATGTGCGTTTGGGTCCATGGAAACCTTGGAATGTGCTGGTTGTTCAGTGGCCCTGCGGAACTCTCCTACCTGAAGGGTTTGATACATCCCCAGTAAGTAAGCTCCCCATGTGGAGGCGAGAGAGGTTTGGTTTGGTGCCTCAGAAAAGCCCCGTGTGCTGGTCTACGAAAACAGACCTCTGAGGACGGACACATGGAAACCAGAGCTAAGGTTCAGATTAGGGCCTGGGGGCCTGTCCATTTCAACCTTCTGTCTCTGGGGACACTGTCTGAGAGTCTAAGTGGAGATAGTTGCTCCGCTGGTGTCAGAGAGCCCCTCTTAGTCCAGGGTGGCCTACACGATTGATGGCCTCAGGGGCCTTGGAGCTTTTCCCTAACCTGTAGGGTTGTGGTCAATGGATTGGGCACAATTTCCTTGGAGAGGGCAGGCACAATCTTTCGCTGTGGCTCCAGAGGCCCTAGCCTGGCGGTTGTGTGGGTCCAGGCTGAGGGCACAGAAGTCTGAAAACACAAACTCAGCTTATGAGTGGCGCCTAGGGTATGGCAGGCCGGATGTACAGCCCGAGAGGGAGCTCCTGGGCCTCTGAAACAAGGGCGAGTGGGAGGCGTTCCTTCAGGCTTTTGTCTCTGGATGTTGTGTCCGAGATAGCCGTGGATTGGAGGGGTGGCCTCAGGGACTGTGGACGAGTATCCCTCTCTGGGGATTTGTCCCAGCTCCCAAGAGTTTGGGGTCATTTTGTGGGAAGGGTGGAGTCGTGTTGTCTGGCTCATGTGTCTCTCCAAGAAAGGGATTCCAGAGCAGAGCCCCAGGTACGGGCGGGGCGACTGGAAAACTCAAACACTGGTGAGGATTGGGTGCATAGGGGCTTGGCAAGCCCCATATGCGGGCTCTTGGCCCAGGCCCTGACAGGCCTTTCTTTGACATGGGGCTCATGCTGAGGGTCAGAGTGTGAATTTGTGCCCAAGCAGCACTCAAGTTTGGGCGTGGCATCAGGGACCAGGAAGGTTTCTCCCACCCTGAAGGTGTGACTCCATGCCAAGAGCAAGCTTTACAGCCACGGGGAAGGAGGAGTTCTGTGTTGTGCTTGCGATACCCAGCTGTGTGGAGAATTGATATAATGTCTAGGTTCAGATATCTGAAAACCAAGGTTAGGAAGAGGTGGCGGCATAAGACCATGGCGTGTCCGAAGTGCTGGGTGTGCGGCCAGCTGTCTCCTTGTCTGTCTGGACGTCTGGCTTCAGGCTGTGTCAGACAGAGCATGAGTGCCCAGAGCAGCCTATCCAGTTCGGGTACCGTCGAGGCCCGAGCAGGTTGATCCTCATCTGGGTTTTCTGGAGAGAGCCCCACAGGGAAACGTCTTTCTTCCCTTGGGCAGACCCTGGGCTGGGTTGTGGTTCTGGAGTTCCTGGTCTGGAGGGCTTGTTTGCCAGGAGTGTGAGGAAGGAAGTCTGAAAACACAAGCTAGCGTGAGGTTTGGGACCGATGGCACGGCAGGCCCACTCTGAGAGGCTGAATCGAGATCTCCTGCACTGAGGTCATTTCAAATCTGAGACGTGCCTCAGGCTAGAGTTTTTGTCCAGCATGGCCTCTTCCTGAATGGTGTGGGGGCCTCATGAGGCCAGGAAGGTTTGCCTACGATGGGATTTGTGAACTACTCCAAACCTCAAGGTTTCCTTCTGCACGAAATTCGAGTGCTATTGGATGGTTCCAGGAGGCCCCATTCGGAAAGACTCGAGAGCAGGTGTCTAAGCATGGATGCCTGGGAACGCCACCTCATATTCCCACTCTTTAGTCAGGACAAGGCAGGCTCAATCTGCGGGCTCCTGGGTGAGCTACCCAGAGGGGAGAGTTGAAATGGACTCTCCTGAAGATGAGTCCTACTGTGGCTTGGTGGCCAGGGAGAAATTGGAATGTGGAGGTGGCTCAGGGACTCTGCAGGATTCTCCAACCTGAGGTGTTTGACACGGCTCCAACAAGGAAGCTTCCCATGTGGAGACGAGAGAAGTTCTCTTCAGTGCCTCAGGAAAGCCCCATATCCTGTTCTTCGAACCAAAGCCTCTGAGGAGTGACACCTGGAAAACAAAGCAAGAGTTGAGATTAGGGCCTAAGGGCCTGTCGGGCTCAACCTTCTATCTCTGTTGACATCTGTGTGCATGCCTTCATGGAGGTAGCAGCTCAGCTTGTGTCCGAAGGCCCCTGTGTGTGCAGGGAGGCTCCCGGTAATGGTATGTCCTCGGGGGCCTTGAGGTTTCTCATATTCTGGAGGTGTGTGGCCAAAGGAATGGACAGAGTTTCCCAGGAGAGAGCAGGCATGGTCCTGTGGTATGGCTCCAGAGAACCCAGCCTAGAGGCTGTGTTTGCCAGGGCTGTGGGGACAGATGTCTGAAAAAGCAAACTTGGCTCAGGTAGGGGCCAAGGTAATGGCAGGCCTGATCTCCAGTCCGAGAGGGGAGATCCTCTGGATATCAAAGGAGGGCAAGTGGGAGGCAGTCGCTCAGGCTTTTGTCTCTGTGTGTTGCGTTCACAGTGGCCGTTCAGGGTAGGGGTTGCTTCAGGGGCCGAGGAACAGCCTTCCTCTCGGGGGATTGTCCAAGCTCCCAAGTGTTTGGGTTCATTCTGTGGGAAGGGAAGAGTACTGTTTTCTGCCACAGGGGACCCCCCAGGAGAGGGACTCTAGAGCACAGCAGTGGGTTCCCTCAACTGGAATACACACCATCTAGTTAGTCCTGCGTGCCTATGGGCATGGCAAGCCACATATGCGGGCTCTTGGTCCAATCACTGAGAGGCGTTACTTGAATAAGGTACTCACGCTGAGGGTCACAATGTGTGTTTGTGCCCAAGGCGGCCCTCACACATGGGTGTGGCCTGATGGGCCATGCCGTTTTCTCCTACACTGAAGGTTTGACTCACTGCCAGCAGCAAGGTTTCTTGCCATGGGGAAGGAGGGGTTCTGACTTGTGCATCAGGTTCCCCCCTGTGCAGGGATTGGAGATAAGGTCTAGGTTCTGATGACTGAAAACCCAGGTTGGGAATGGATGGTGGCCTAAGGCAGTGGCGGGTCCAATGTGCTGGGTGTGCAGCCAGCTGTGTCGGTGTCTGTTGGAAGGTCTGGGCTCAGGCTATTTGCGACAGAGCATCAGTGTTTAAGGTAGCCTATGCAATTGGGGTGTTGCCGAGGGCCAAGCAGTTTGATCCTCATTTGGGGTTTCTGGGCAGCACCATAGACAAAGTTTTTCTCCTGGGAGACAGGCGGAGTGCTTCATTGTGGCCCCAGAATTCCCAGAAGGAGGGTTTGTGGGCCAGGAGTGTGAGGACGGAAGTCTAGGAACACAAGCTAAAGTGAGGATTGGAGCCAAGGGCAGAGCAGGCCCACTAGGCAGAGGCTGAATCAAAATCTCCTGCATCTGAAGTCAGGCTGAGGATCAGACGTTGGCTGAGGCTGGAGTATGTGTCCATGATGGCACCTTCATGAAGCGGGGGCCTCATGAGGCCAAGGAAGTTTTCCCACGCTGAGTTTGGAGGTTGCCCCAAACCACCAGGTTTCCTTCTGTGGGACATTCGAGTCCTGTTGCATGGCTCCAGGACATACCATACGGAAGGACTGGAGAGCACGGTTCGAAGGATGGATCCCTGTACAGCATGCCTCGCATTCCCATTGGCCATTAGCCACAAGATATGTTTGATCTGCTGCCTCTGGGGCACGCTAACCAGGGGGCTGAGTTGAAATGGCCTCTCCTGAGGATGCCTCATAATGTGCGTTTGGGTCCATGGAAACCTTGGAATGTGCTGGTTGTTCAGTGGCCCTGCGGAACTCTCCTACCTGAAGGGTTTGATACATCCCCAGTAAGTAAGCTCCCCATGTGGAGGCGAGAGAGGTTTGGTTTGGTGCCTCAGAAAAGCCCCGTGTGCTGGTCTACGAAAACAGACCTCTGAGGACGGACACATGGAAACCAGAGCTAAGGTTCAGATTAGGGCCTGGGGGCCTGTCCATTTCAACCTTCTGTCTCTGGGGACACTGTCTGAGAGTCTAAGTGGAGATAGTTGCTCCGCTGGTGTCAGAGAGCCCCTCTTAGTCCAGGGTGGCCTACAGTATTGATGGCCTCAGGGGCCTTGGAGCTTTTCCCTAACCTGTAGGGTTGTGGTCAATGGATTGGGCACAATTTCCTTGGAGAGGGCAGGCACAATCTTTCGCTGTGGCTCCAGAGGCCCTAGCCTGGTGGTTGTGTGGGTCCAGGCTGAGGGCACAGAAGTCTGAAAACACAAACTCAGCTTATGAGTGGCGCCTAGGGTATGGCAGGCCGGATGTACAGCCCGAGAGGGAGCTCCTGGGCCTCTGAAACAAGGGCGAGTGGGAGGCGTTCCTTCAGGCTTTTGTCTCTGGATGTTGTGTCCGAGATAGCCGTGGATTGGAGGGGTGGCCTCAGGGACTGTGGACGAGTATCGCTCTCTGGGGATTTGTCCCAGCTCCCAAGAGTTTGGGGTCATTTTGTGGGAAGGGTGGAGTCGTGTTGTCTGGCTCATGTGTCTCTCCAAGAAAGGGATTCCAGAGCAGAGCCCCAGGTACGGGCGGGGCGACTGGAAAACTCAAACACTGGTGAGGATTGGGTGCATAGGGGCTTGGCAAGCCCCATATGCGGGCTCTTGGCCCAGGCCCTGACAGGCCTTTCTTTGACATGGGGCTCATGCTGAGGGTCAGAGTGTGAATTTGTGCCCAAGCAGCACTCAAGTTTGGGCGTGGCATCAGGGACCAGGAAGGTTTCTCCCACCCTGAAGGTGTGACTCCATGCCAAGAGCAAGCTTTACAGCCACGGGGAAGGAGGAGTTCTGTGTTGTGCTTGCGATACCCAGCTGTGTGGAGAATTGATATAATGTCTAGGTTCAGATATCTGAAAACCAAGGTTAGGAAGAGGTGGCGGCATAAGACCATGGCGTGTCCGAAGTGCTGGGTGTGCGGCCAGCTGTCTCCTTGTCTGTCTGGACGTCTGGCTTCAGGCTGTGTCAGACAGAGCATGAGTGCCCAGAGCAGCCTATCCAGTTCGGGTACCGTCGAGGCCCGAGCAGGTTGATCCTCATCTGGGTTTTCTGGAGAGAGCCCCACAGGGAAACGTTTTTCTTCCCTTGGGCAGACCCTGGGCTGGGTTGTGGTTCTGGAGTTCCTAGTCCGGAGGGCTTGTTTGCCAGGAGTGTGAGGAAGGAAGTCTGAAAACACAAGCTAGCGTGAGGTTTGGGACCGATGGCACGGCAGGCCCACTCTGAGAGGCTGAATCGAGATCTCCTGCACTGAGGTCATTTCAACTCTGAGACGTGCCTCAGGCTAGAGTTTTTGTCCAGCATGGCCTCTTCCTGAATGGTGTGGGGGCCTCATGAGGCCAGGAAGGTTTGCCTACGATGGGATTTGTGAACTCCTCCAAACCTCAAGGTTTCCTTCTGCACGAAAGTCGAGTGCTATTGGATGGTTCCAGGAGGCCCCATATGGAAAGACTCGAGAGCAGGTGTCTAAGCATGGATGCCTGGGAACGCCACCTCATATTCCCACTCTTTAGTCAGGACAAGGCAGGCTCAATCTGCGGGCTCCTGGGTGAGCTACCCAGAGGGGAGAGTTGAAATGGACTCTCCTGAAGATGAGTCCTACTGTGGCTTGGTGGCCTGGGAGACCTTGGAATGTGGAGGTGGCTCAGGGACTCTGCAGGATTCTCCAACCTGAGGTGTTTGACACGGCTCCAACAAGGAAGCTTCCCATGTGGAGACGAGAGAAGTTCTGTTCAGTGCCTCAGGAAAGCCCCATATCCTGTTCTTCGAACCAAAGCCTCTGAGGAGTGACACCTGGAAAACAAAGCAAGAGTTGAGATTAGGGCCTAAGGGCCTGTCGGGCTCAACCTTCTATCTCTGTTGGCATCTGTGTACATGCCTTCATGGAGGTAGCAGCTCCGCTTGTGTCCGAAGGCCCCTGTGTGTGCAGGGAGGCTCCCGGTAATGGTATGTCCTCGGGGGCCTTGAGGTTTCTCATATTCTGGAGGTGTGTGGCCAAAGGAATGGACAGAGTTTCCCAGGAGAGAGCAGGCATGGTCCTGTGGTATGGCTCCAGAGGACCCAGCCTAGAGGCTGTGTTTGCCAGGGCTGTGGGGACAGATGTCTGAAAAAGCAAACTTGGCTCAGGTAGGGGCCAAGGTAATGGCAGGCCTGATCTCCAGTCCGAGAGGGGAGATCCTCTGGATATCAAAGGAGGGCAAGTGGGAGGCAGTCGCTCAGGCTTTTGTCTCTGGGTGTTGCGTTCACAGTGGCCGTTCAGGGTAGGGGTTGCTTCAGGGGCCGAGGAAGAGCCTTCCTCTCGGGGGATTGTCCAAGCTCCCAAGTGTTTGGGTTCATTCTGTGGGAAGGGAAGAGTACTGTTTTCTGCCACAGGGGACCCCCCAGGAGAGGGACTCTAGAGCACAGCAGTGGGTTCCCTCAACTGGAATACACACAATCTAGTTAGTCCTGCGTGCCTATGGGCATGGCAAGCCACATATGCGGGCTCTTGGTCCAATCACTGAGAGGCATTACTTGAATAAGGTACTCACGCTGAGGGTCACAATGTGTGTTTGTGCCCAAGGCGGCCCTCACACACTGGCGTGGCCTGATGGGCCATGCCGTTATCTCCTACACTGAAGGTTTGACTCACTGCCAGCAGCAAGGTTTCTTGCCATGGGGAAGGAGGGGTTCTGACTTGTGCATCAGGTTCCCCCCTGTGCAGGGATTGGAGATAAGGTCTAGGTTCTGATGACTGAAAACCCAGGTTGGGAATGGATGGTGGCCTAAGGCAGTGGCGGGTCCAATGTGCTGGGTGTGCAGCCAGCTGTGTCGGTGTCTGTTGGAAGGTCTGGGCTCAGGCTATTTGCGACAGAGCATCAGTGTTTAAGGTAGCCTATGCAATTGGGGTGTTGCCGAGGGCCAAGCAGTTTGATCCTCATTTGGGGTTTCTGGGCAGCACCATAGACAAAGTTTTTCTCCTGGGAGGCAGGCGGAGTGCTTCATTGTGGCCCCAGAATTCCCAGAAGGGAGGGTTTGTGGGCCAGGAGTGTGAGGACGGAAGTCTAGGAACACAAGCTAAAGTGAGGATTGGAGCCAAGGGCAGAGCAGGCCCACTAGGCAGAGGCTGAATCAAAATCTCCTGCATCTGAAGTCAGGCTGAGGATCAGACGTTGGCTGAGGCTGGAGTATGTGTCCATGATGGCACCTTCATGAAGCGGGGGCCTCATGAGGCCAAGGAAGTTTTCCCACGCTGAGTTTGGAGGTTGCCCCAAACCACCAGGTTTCCTTCTGTGGGACATTCGAGTCCTGTTGCATGGCTCCAGGACATACCATACGGAAGGACTGGAGAGCACGGTTCGAAGGATGGATCCCTGTACAGCATGCCTCGCATTCCCATTGGCCATTAGCCACAAGATATGTTTGATCTGCTGCCTCTGGGGCACGCTAACCAGGGGGCTGAGTTGAAATGGCCTCTCCTGAGGATGCGTCATAATGTGCGTTTGGGTCCATGGAAACCTTGGAATGTGCTGGTTGTTCAGTGGCCCTGCGGAACTCTCCTACCTGAAGGGTTTGATACATCCCCAGTAAGTAAGCTCCCCATGTGGAGGCGAGAGAGGTTTGGTTTGGTGCCTCAGAAAAGCCCCGTGTGCTGGTCTACGAAAACAGACCTCTGAGGACGGACACATGGAAACCAGAGCTAAGGTTCAGATTAGGGCCTGGGGGCCTGTCCATTTCAACCTTCTGTCTCTGGGGACACTGTCTGAGAGTCTAAGTGGAGATAGTTGCTCCGCTGGTGTCAGAGAGCCCCTCTTAGTCCAGGGTGGCCTACACGATTGATGGCCTCAGGGGCCTTGGAGCTTTTCCCTAACCTGTAGGGTTGTGGTCAATGGATTGGGCACAATTTCCTTGGAGAGGGCAGGCACAATCTTTCGCTGTGGCTCCAGAGGCCCTAGCCTGGCGGTTGTGTGGGTCCAGGCTGAGGGCACAGAAGTCTGAAAACACAAACTCAGCTTATGAGTGGCGCCTAGGGTATGGCAGGCCGGATGTACAGCCCGAGAGGGAGCTCCTGGGCCTCTGAAACAAGGGCGAGTGGGAGGCGTTCCTTCAGGCTTTTGTCTCTGGATGTTGTGTCCGAGATAGCCGTGGATTGGAGGGGTGGCCTCAGGGACTGTGCACGAGTATCGCTCTCTGGGGATTTGTCCCAGCTCCCAAGAGTTTGGGGTCATTTTGTGGGAAGGGTGGAGTCGTGTTGTCTGGCTCATGTGTCTCTCCAAGAAAGGGATTCCAGAGCAGAGCCCCAGGTACGGGCGGGGCGACTGGAAAACTCAAACACTGGTGAGGATTGGGTGCATAGGGGCTTGGCAAGCCCCATATGCGGGCTCTTGGCCCAGGCCCTGACAGGCCTTTCTTTGACATGGGGCTCATGCTGAGGGTCAGAGTGTGAATTTGTGCCCAAGCAGCACTCAAGTTTGGGCGTGGCATCAGGGACCAGGAAGGTTTCTCCCACCCTGAAGGTGTGACTCCATGCCAAGAGCAAGCTTTACAGCCACGGGGAAGGAGGAGTTCTGTGTTGTGCTTGCGATACCCAGCTGTGTGGAGAATTGATATAATGTCTAGGTTCAGATATCTGAAAACCAAGGTTAGGAAGAGGTGGCGGCATAAGACCATGGCGTGTCCGAAGTGCTGGGTGTGCGGCCAGCTGTCTCCTTGTCTGTCTGGACGTCTGGCTTCAGGCTGTGTCAGACAGAGCATGAGTGCCCAGAGCAGCCTATCCAGTTCGGGTACCGTCGAGGCCCGAGCAGGTTGATCCTCATCTGGGTTTTCTGGAGAGAGCCCCACAGGGAAACGTTTTTCTTCCCTTGGGCAGACCCTGGGCTGGGTTGTGGTTCTGGAGTTCCTAGTCCGGAGGGCTTGTTTGCCAGGAGTGTGAGGAAGGAAGTCTGAAAACACAAGCTAGCGTGAGGTTTGGGACCGATGGCACGGCAGGCCCACTCTGAGAGGCTGAATCGAGATCTCCTGCACTGAGGTCATTTCAACTCTGAGACGTGCCTCAGGCTAGAGTTTTTGTCCAGCATGGCCTCTTCCTGAATGGTGTTGGGGCCTCATGAGGCCAGGAAGGTTTGCCTACGATGGGATTTGTGAACTCCTCCAAACCTCAAGGTTTCCTTCTGCACGAAAGTCGAGTGCTATTGGATGGTTCCAGGAGGCCCCATATGGAAAGACTCGAGAGCAGGTGTCTAAGCATGGATGCCTGGGAACGCCACCTCATATTCCCACTCTTTAGTCAGGACAAGGCAGGCTCAATCTGCGGGCTCCTGGGTGAGCTACCCAGAGGGGAGAGTTGAAATGGACTCTCCTGAAGATGAGTCCTACTGTGGCTTGGTGGCCTGGGAGACCTTGGAATGTGGAGGTGGCTCAGGGACTCTGCAGGATTCTCCAACCTGAGGTGTTTGACACGGCTCCAACAAGGAAGCTTCCCATGTGGAGACGAGAGAAGTTCTGTTCAGTGCCTCAGGAAAGCCCCATATCCTGTTCTTCGAACCAAAGCCTCTGAGGAGTGACACCTGGAAAACAAAGCAAGAGTTGAGATTAGGGCCTAAGGGCCTGTCGGGCTCAACCTTCTATCTCTGTTGGCATCTGTGTACATGCCTTCATGGAGGTAGCAGCTCCGCTTGTGTCCGAAGGCCCCTGTGTGTGCAGGGAGGCTCCCGGTAATGGTATGTCCTCGGGGGCCTTGAGGTTTCTCATATTCTGGAGGTGTGTGGCCAAAGGAATGGACAGAGTTTCCCAGGAGAGAGCAGGCATGGTCCTGTGGTATGGCTCCAGAGGACCCAGCCTAGAGGCTGTGTTTGCCAGGGCTGTGGGGACAGATGTCTGAAAAAGCAAACTTGGCTCAGGTAGGGGCCAAGGTAATGGCAGGCCTGATCTCCAGTCCGAGAGGGGAGATCCTCTGGATATCAAAGGAGGGCAAGTGGGAGGCAGTCGCTCAGGCTTTTGTCTCTGGGTGTTGCGTTCACAGTGGCCGTTCAGGGTAGGGGTTGCTTCAGGGGCCGAGGAAGAGCCTTCCTCTCGGGGGATTGTCCAAGCTCCCAAGTGTTTGGGTTCATTCTGTGGGAAGGGAGGAGTACTGTTTTCTGCCACAGGGGACCCCCCAGGAGAGGGACTCTAGAGCACAGCAGTGGGTTCCCTCAACTGGAATACACACCATCTAGTTAGTCCTGCGTGCCTATGGGCATGGCAAGCCACATATGCGGGCTCTTGGTCCAATCACTGAGAGGCGTTACTTGAATAAGGTACTCACGCTGAGGGTCACAATGTGTGTTTGTGCCCAAGGCGGCCCTCACACATGGGCGTGGCCTCATGGGCCATGCCGTTTTCTCCTACACTGGTTTGACTCACTGCCAGCAGCAAGGTTTCTTGCCATGGGGAAGGAGGGGTTCTGACTTGTGCATCAGGTTCCCCCCTGTGCAGGGATTGGAGATAAGGTCTAGGTTCTGATGACTGAAAACCCAGGTTGGGAATGGATGGTGGCCTAAGGCAGTGGCGGGTCCAATGTGCTGGGTGTGCAGCCAGCTGTGTCGGTGTCTGTTGGAAGGTCTGGGCTCAGGCTATTTGCGACAGAGCATCAGTGTTTAAGGTAGCCTATGCAATTGGGGTGTTGCCGAGGGCCAAGCAGTTTGATCCTCATTTGGGGTTTCTGGGCAGCACCATAGACAAAGTTTTTCTCCTGGGAGGCAGGCGGAGTGCTTCATTGTGGCCCCAGAATTCCCAGAAGGGAGGGTTTGTGGGCCAGGAGTGTGAGGACGGAAGTCTAGGAACACAAGCTAAAGTGAGGATTGGAGCCAAGGGCAGAGCAGGCCCACTAGGCAGAGGCTGAATCAAAATCTCCTGCATCTGAAGTCAGGCTGAGGATCAGACGTTGGCTGAGGCTGGAGTATGTGTCCATGATGGCACCTTCATGAAGCGGGGGCCTCATGAGGCCAAGGAAGTTTTCCCACGCTGAGATTGGAGGTTGCCCCAAACCACCAGGTTTCCTTCTGTGGGACATTTGAGTCCTGTTGCATGGCTCCAGGACATACCATACGGAAGGACTGGAGAGCACGGTTCGAAGGATGGATCCCTATACAGCATGCCTCGCATTCCCATTGTCCATTAGCCACAAGATATGTTTGATCTGCTGCCTCTGGGGCACGCTAACCAGGGGGCTGAGTTGAAATGGCCTCTCCTGAGGATGCGTCATAATGTGCGTTTGGGTCCAAGGAAACCTTGGAATGTGCTGGTTGTTCAGTGGCCCTGCGGAACTCTCCTACCTGAAGGGTTTGATACATCCCCAGTAAGTAAGCTCCCCATGTGGAGACGAGAGAGGTTTGGTTTGGTGCCTCAGAAAAGCCCCGTGTGCTGGTCTACGAAAACAGACCTCTGAGGACGGACACATGGAAACCAGAGCTAAGGTTCAGATTAGGGCCTGGGGGCCTGTCCATTTCAACCTTCTGTCTCTGGGGACACTGTCTGAGAGTCTAAGTGGAGATAGTTGCTCCGCTGGTGTCAGAGAGCCCCTCTTAGTCCAGGGTGGCCTACACGATTGATGGCCTCAGGGGCCTTGGAGCTTTTCCCTAACCTGTAGGGTTGTGGTCAATGGATTGGGCACAATTTCCTTGGAGAGGGCAGGCACAATCTTTCGCTGTGGCTCCAGAGGCCCTAGCCTGGCGGTTGTGTGGGTCCAGGCTGAGGGCACAGAAGTCTGAAAACACAAACTCAGCTTATGAGTGGCGCCTAGGGTATGGCAGGCCGGATGTACAGCCCGAGAGGGAGCTCCTGGGCCTCTGAAACAAGGGCGAGTGGGAGGCGTTCCTTCAGGCTTTTGTCTCTGGATGTTGTGTCCCAGATAGCCGTGGATTGGAGGGGTGGCCTCAGGGACTGTGGACGAGTATCCCTCTCTGGGGATTTGTCCCAGCTCCCAAGAGTTTGGGGTCATTTTGTGGGAAGGGTGGAAAAGTGTTGTCTGGCTCACGTGTCTCTCCAAGAAAGGGATTCCAGAGCAGAGCCCCAGGTACGGGCGGGGCGACTGGAAAACTCAAACACTGGTGAGGATTGGGTGCATAGGGGCTTGGAAAGCCCCATATGCGGGCTCTTGGCCCAGGCCCTGACAGGCCTTTCTTTGACATGGGGCTCATGCTGAGGGTCAGAGTGTGAATTTGTGCCCAAGCAGCACTCAAGTTTGGGCGTGGCATCAGGGACCAGGAAGGTTTCTCCCACCCTGAAGGTGTGACTCCATGCCAAGCAAGCTTTACAGCCACGGGGAAGTAGGAGTTCTGTGTTGAACTTGCGATACCCAGCTGTGTGGAGAATTGATATAATGTCTAGGTTCAGATATCTGAAAACCAAGGTTAGGAAGAGGTGATGGCATAAGACCATGGCGTGTCCGAAGTGCTGGGTGTGCGGCCAGCTGTCTCCTTGTCTGTCTGGACGTCGGCCTTCAGGCTGTGTCAGACAGAGCATGAGTGCCCAGAGCAGCCTATCCAGTTCGGGTACCGTCGAGGCCCGAGCAGGTTGATCCTCATCTGGGTTTTCTGGAGAGAGCCCCACAGGGAAACGTTTTTCTTCCCTTGGGCAGACCCTGGGCTGGGTTGTGGTTCTGGAGTTCCTAGTCCGGAGGGCTTGTTTGCCAGGAGTGTGAGGAAGGAAATCTGAAAACACAAGCTAGCGTGAGGTTTGGGACCGATGGCACGGCAGGCCCACTCTGAGAGGCTGAATCGAGATCTCCTGCACTGAGGTCATTTCAACTCTGAGACGTGCCTCAGGCTAGAGTTTTTGTCCAGCATG
Organism: Mustela nivalis; assembly: GCF_964662115.1. Taxonomy (NCBI): domain Eukaryota; kingdom Metazoa; phylum Chordata; class Mammalia; order Carnivora; family Mustelidae; genus Mustela; species Mustela nivalis. Next base: position 153,750 of record NW_028135520.1, read on the forward strand.
GCCTCTTCCTGAATGGTGTGGGGGCCTCATGAGGCCAGGAAGGTTTGCCTACGATGGGATTTGTGAACTACTCCAAACCTCAAGGTTTCCTTCTGCACGAAAGTCGAGTGCTATTGGATGGTTCCAGGAGGCCCCATACGGAAAGACTCGAGAGAAGGTGTCTAAGCATGGATGCCTGGGAACGCCACCTCATATTCCCACTCTTTAGTCAGGACAAGGCAGGCTCAAACTGCGGGCTCCTGGGTGAGCTACCCAGAGGGGAGAGTTGAAATGGACTCTCCTGAAGATGAGTCCTACTGTGGCTTGGTGGCCTGGGAGACCTTGGAATGTGGAGGTGGCTCAGGGACTCTGCAGGATTCTCCAACCTGAGGTGTTTGACACGGCTCCAACAAGGAAGCTTCCCATGTGGAGACGAGAGAAGTTCTGTTCAGTGCCTCAGGAAAGCCCCATATCCTGTTCTTCGAACCAAAGCCTCTGAGGAGTGACACCTGGAAAACAAAGCAAGAGTTGAGATTAGGGCCTAAGGGCCTGTCGGGCTCAACCTTCTATCTCTGTTGACATCTGTGTGCATGCCTTCATGGAGGTAGCAGCTCAGCTTGTGTCCGAAGGCCCCTGTGTGTGCAGGGAGGCTCCCGGTAATGGTATGTCCTCGGGGGCCTTGAGGTTTCTCATATTCTGGAGGTGTGTGGCCAAAGGAATGGACAGAGTTTCCCAGGAGAGAGCAGGCATGGTCCTGTGGTATCCCTCCAGAGGACCCAGCCTAGAGGCTGTGTTTGCCAGGGCTGTGGGGACAGATGTCTGAAAAAGCAAACTTGGCTCAGGTAGGGGCCAAGGTAATGGCAGGCCTGATCTCCAGTCCGAGAGGGGAGATCCTCTGGATATCAAAGGAGGGCAAGTGGGAGGCAGTCGCTCAGGCTTTTGTCTCTGGGTGTTGCGTTCACAGTGGCCGTTCAGGGTAGGGGTTGCTTCAGGGGCCGAGGAAGAGCCTTCCTCTCGGGGGATTGTCCAAGCTCCCAAGTGTTTGAGTTCATTCTGTGGGAAGGGAAGAGTACTGTTTTCTGCCACAGGGGACCCCCCAGGAGAGGGACTCTAGAGCACAGCAGTGGGTTCCCTCAACTGGAATACACACCATCTATTTAGTCCTGCGTGCCTATGGGCATGGCAAGCCACATATGCGGGCTCTTGGTCCAATCACTGAGAGGCGTTACTTGAATAAGGTACTCACGCTGAGGGTCACAATGTGTGTTTGTGCCCAAGGCGGCCCTCACACATGGGCGTGGCCTCATGGGCCATGCCGTTTTCTCCTACACTGAAGGTTTGACTCACTGCCAGCAGCAAGGTTTCTTGCCATGGGGAAGGAGGGGTTCTGACTTGTGCATCAGGTTCCCCCCTGTGCAGGGATTGGAGATAAGGTCTAGGTTCTGATGACTGAAAACCCAGGTTGGGAATGGATGGTGGCCTAAGGCAGTGGCGGGTCCAATGTGCTGGGTGTGCAGCCAGCTGTGTCGGTGTCTGTTGGAAGGTCTGGGCTCAGGCTATTTGCGACAGAGCATCAGTGTTTAAGGTAGCCTATGCAATTGGGGTGTTGCCGAGGGCCAAGCAGTTTGATCCTCATTTGGGGTTTCTGGGCAGCACCATAGACAAAGTTTTTCTCCTGGGAGGCAGGCGGAGTGCTTCATTGTGGCCCCAGAATTCCCAGAAGGGAGGGTTTGTGGGCCAGGAGTGTGAGGACGGAAGTCTAGGAACACAAGCTAAAGTGAGGATTGGAGCCAAGGGCAGAGCAGGCCCACTAGGCAGAGGCTGAATCAAAATCTCCTGCATCTGAAGTCAGGCTGAGGATCAGACGTTGGCTGAGGCTGGAGTATGTGTCCATGATGGCACCTTCATGAAGCGGGGTCCTCATGAGGCCAAGGAAGTTTTCCCACGCTGAGTTTGGAGGTTGCCCCAAACCACCAGGTTTCCTTCTGTGGGACATTCGAGTCCTGTTGCATGGCTCCAGGACATACCATAGGGAAGGACTGGAGAGCACGGTTCGAAGGATGGATCCCTGTACAGCATGCCTCGCATTCCCATTGGCCATTAGCCACAAGATATGTTTGATCTGCTGCCTCTGGGGCACGCTAACCAGGGGGCTGAGTTGAAATGGCCTCTCCTGAGGATGCGTCATAATGTGCGTTTGGGTCCATGGAAACCTTGGAATGTGCTGGTTGTTCAGTGGCCCTGCAACCTGAAAGGAGACTTCCCATCCCACAGATTGACGAAAAACAATTGGGAGCGGGCCAAATCCACAGAGAGGAAGATTCGTCCATGACCCATGAGTCCACCCCACATTCCACGGCCATCGTTGATATAAAATCCAAATGCAAAAGCCTGAGCAAGTGCCTCAGAATCGCTCTTTCTTCATATCCTGAAGATTTCTTCTAATGATTTGTAGATTGGACCTGCCATACCTACATCCCCAAACCTAGGCTGAATTTGTGTTTTCAGACTTCTGTCCTCAAAGACCTAAACCACACACCCTCAGGTAGGGGCCCCTGAAGCCACACATTAGGACTGTGCCTACCCAATCCATGGGAATACTGCCCATTCCATTGTCCAAAATCGTACAAATTAGGAGAACTCTCCAAAGTCCCCGAGGCCATCCCAATAGTGTAGGTCTCCGGGGACAAACAAGGGCGGTAAGACACCAGGTGAGCATCTACCTCCACTCATTCCATAGATGAATATCCCCAGACAAGAAGAATGAACAAGACAGGACCCTAGGCCATAATCGAATACATTGCTTTGGTTTACAGGCATGTCTCTTCAAAAGTCTGGATTCCAATACCAGCATAATGGGTTTCCTGAGGCACCCATCAGAACAAATCTCCTCTCCACAAGGAAACTTGTGCATGGGAGCTATGTCAAAAGCTTAGGAGAATACTTCAGGGTCCCAGTGCCACCGCCCCATTTCAAGGACCTCATGGACACAAACACACATTAGGGCCCATCTTCAGGAAAGTCCATTTCAACTCAGCCACACAGGTTGCTCCGCAGAGGGATCCGATCTCAACTCTATTGTGGCTAGTAGACAATTGGATTGCGAGGCGGGCTTCCCTGACATCCATCCTCCAAGGGTGCTCTGGAGTCATTCCATATGGGATATCCTGGAGCTGCCCAACTGGTCTCAATTGTCCCGCAGAAGGAATCCTTGAAGGGGGCATCACACAACTCCCAACGTGGGAAAAGCTCCATTGCTTCGAGATTCCGCTCCTTTCATGAAGGGGCAGTCATGCACAGAAACTACAACCTGAGCCAACGTCTGATCCTCGCCGTGACTTCAGATGCTTGAGATATGGTTTCCGATCTGCAGGGGGTACCTACCGTGCCCTCGGCCTGAAGCCCAATTCTATCTTGTGTTCTCAGACTTCTGTGCTCAAACTCCTGGCCCGGAAGTCCTCCATTTTGGCAATTCCGGACCCACAAGGCAGCACTCTGCCTGCCCTCTAGAAAAAATATCTTGCCTAATGAGGTGCCCAGGCACCTCAAATGAGAATAAACCTACAGGGAACTCGACTGTACCCAAATTATATAGTCTAACTTGGGCACTAGTGCACTGTCTGAAACAACCTCAGCCAGAACCCCCTGACCAACACCCAGGCAGCTGACCGTACACTGAGCATATCAGACGCGCCATCGCCTTAGGTCGTCATCTCTTCCCAACTGCGATTTTTCAGGCTTCAGAACCTGTACCTTATGTCCAATCACTGCTCACGTTTGAAAATGATGCAGAAATCAGAACACCTTCCCCATGGCAAGAGACCTTGTGATTGGCATGTTGTCCAAGGTCCAGTGTAGTTGAAACCAGTTTGGCCCATGAGGCCCCACCCATGTTCGCGGGCCACAATTGTCACAAACACACATTTGACCCTCAGCCTGAGCCCAGTCTCAAGTAAGGCCGCTCAGTGGCTGGATGAAGAGACAGCTTATTGGGCCTGCCAAGCCCCTATGCCGCAATTTTTAACCATAGTTTGGGTTTTCCATTCACTCTTCCCCAGGGCTCTGCTTTGGAATTCCTCTTTTGTTCGGACACCTGAGGTAATAAACCTGAAAGGAGACCTCCCATCCCACAGATTGACGAAAAATATTGGGACCGCCCCAATCCACAGAAAGGAAGATTCGTCCATGGCCCATGATGCCTCCCCACATTCCACGGCCATCGTTGATATAAAATCCAGAGACAAAAGCCTGAGCAAGTGCCTCAGACTCGCTCTTTCTTCATATCCTGAAGAGTTCTTCTCATGGTTTGTAGATTGGGCCTGCCATACCTACGTCCCCAAACATAAGGTGAGTTTGTGTTTTCAGACTTCTGTCCTCAAAGTCCTGGGCCACACAGCCTCCAGGCTGGGGCCCCTGGAGCCACACATTCGGACTGTGCCTACCCAATCCATGGGAATTCTGCCCATTCCATTGTCCAAAATCTTACAAATTGGGAGAACTCTCCAAAGTCCTTGAGGCAATCCCAATAGTGTAGGTCTCCAGGGACAAACAAGGGTGGTCTGACACCAGGTGAGCATCTACCTCCACTTATTCCATAGATGAATATCCCCAGAGAAGGAGAATGAACAAGACAGGACCCTAGGCCATAATCGAATACATTGCTTTGTTTTACAGGCATGTCTCTTCAAAAGTCTGGATTCCAATTCCAGCATAATGGGTTTCCTGAGGCACACATCAGAACAAATCTCCTCTCCACAAGGAAACTTGTGCATGGGAGCTATGTCAAAAGCTTAGGAGAATACTTCAGGGTCCCGGGGCCACCGCCCCATTCCAAGGTCCTCATGGACACAAACACACATTAGGGCCCATCCTCAGGAAAGTCCATTTCAACTCATCCACCCCGGTTGCTCCCGCAGAGGGATCCGATCTCAACTGTATTGTGGCTAGTAGACAATTGGATTGTGAGGCGGGCTTGCCTGGCATCCATCCTCCAAGGGTGCTCTGGAGTCATTCCATATGGGATGTACTGGAGCTGCCCAACAGGTCTTAATTGTCACACAGAAGGAATCATTGAAGGGGGCATCCCACCACTCCCAACGTCGGAAACCTCCATGGCCTTGAGATTCCGCTCCTTTCATGAAGGCGCAGTCATGCACAGAAACTCCAACCTGAGCCAACGACTGATCCTCGCCGTGATTTCAGATGCTTGAGATTTTGGTTGTGACTGCAGGGGGTACCAGCCGTGCCCTCGGCATGAAACTCAAGTCTAGCTCGTGTTCTCAAACTTCTGTCCTCACACTCCTGTCCCAGAAGCCCTCAAGTTTGGCAATTCCGGACCCACAAGGCAGCACTCTGCCTGCCCTCTAGAAAAAATATCTTGCCTAATGAGGTGCCCAGGCACCTCAAATGAGGATAAACCTACAGGGCACTCGACTGTACCCAAATTATATAGTCTAACTTGGGCACTAGTGCACTGTATGACACAACCTGAGCCAGAACCTCCTGACCAACACCCAGGCAGTTGACCGCACACTGAGCATATCAGATGCGCCATCGCCTTAGATTGTCATCTCTTCCCAACTGCGATTTTTCAGGCTTCAGAACCTAGACCTTATCTCCAAACACTGCCCAGGGTTGAAAATGATGCAGAAATCAAAACACCTTCCCCATGGCAAGAGACCTTGTGATTGGCATGTTGTCCAAGGTCCAGTGTAGTTGAAACCAGTGTGGCCCATGAGGCCCCGCCCATGCTCGCGTGCCACGTTGGTCACAAACACACACTGTGACCCTCAGCCTGAGCCCAGGCCTCAAGTAAGGCCTCTCAGTGGCTGGATGAAGAGACAGCTTATTGTGCCTGCCATGCCCCTAGGCCCCAATTTTTAACCATAGTTTGGGTTTTCCCTTCACTCTTCCCCAGGGCTCTGCTTTGGAATTCCTCTTTTGTTCGGACACCTGAGGTAATAAACCTGAAAGGAGAAATCCCATCCCACAGATTGACGAAAAACAATTGGGATCGGGCCAAATCCACAGAGAGGAAGATTCGTCCATGGCCCATGAGTCCTCTCCCATTCCACGGCCATCGTTGATATAAAATCCAAATGCAAAAGCCTGAGCAAGTGCCTCAGACTCGCTCTTTCTTCATATCCTGAAGATTTCTTCTCATGATTTGTAGATTGGGCCTGCCATACCTACATCCCCAAACCTAAGCTGAGTTTGTGTTTTCAGACTTCTGTCCTCAAAGTCCTGGGCCACACACCCTCATGCTGGGGCCTCTGAAGCCACACATTAGGACTGTGCCTACCCAATCCATGGGAATTCTGCCCATTCAATTGTGCAAAATCGTACAAATTAGGAGAACTCTCCAAAGTCCCTGAGGCCAAACCAATAGTGTAGGTCTCCGGGGACAAACAAGGGCGGTAAGACACCAGGTGAGCATCTACCTCCACTCATTCCATAGATGAATATCCCCAGACAAGAAGAATGAACAAGACAGGACCCTAGGCCATAATCGAATACATTGCATTGGTTTACAGGCATGTCTCTTCAAAGTCTGGATTCCAATACCAGCATAATGGGTTTCCTGAGGCACCCATCAGAACAAATCTCCTCTCCACAAGGAAACTTGTGCATGGGAACTATGTCAAAAGCTTAGGAGAATACTTCAGGGTCCCAGTGCCACCGCCCCATTTCAAGGCCCTCATGGACACAAACACACATTAGTGCCCATCCTCAGGAAAGTCCATTTCAACTCAGCCACCCCGGTTGCTCTCGCAGAGGGATCCGATCTCAACTGTATTGTGGCTAGTAGACAATTGGATTGTGAGGCGGGCTTCCCTGGCATCCATTCTCCAAGGGTGCTCTGGTCATTCCATATGGGATGTCCTGGGCTGCCCAACAGGTCTCAATTGTCACACAGAAGGAATCATTGAAGGGGGCATCCCACCACTCCCACGTCGGAAAACCTCCATGGCCTTGAGATTCCGCTCCGTTCATGAAGGGGCGGTCATGCACAGAAACTGCAACCTGAGCCAACGTCTGATCCTCGCCGTGACTTCAGATGCTTGAGATATTGTTTCCGATCTGCAGGGGGTACCTACCGTGCCCTCGGCCTGAAGCCCAAGTCTATCTTGTGTTCTCAGACTTCTGTCCTCAATCTCCTGGCCCGGAAGTCCTCCATTTTGACAATTCCGGACCCACAAGGCAGCACTCTGCCTGCCCTCTAGAAAAAATATCTTGCCTAATGAGGTGCCCAGGCACCTCAAATGAGGATAAACCTACAGGGAACTCGACTGTACCCAAATTATATAGTCTAACTTGGGCACTAGTGCACTATCTGACACAACCTCAGCCAGAACCCCCTGACCAACACCCAGGCAGCTGACCGCACACTGAGCATATCAGACGCGCCATCGCTTTAGGTCGTCATCTCTTCCCAACTGCGATTTTTCAGGCTTCAGAACTTATACCTTATGTCCAATCACTGCTCACGATTGAAAATGGTGCAGAAATCAGAACACCTTCCCCATGGCAAGATACCTTGTGATTGGCATGTTGTCCAAGGTCCAGTGTAGTTGAAACCAGTTTGGCCCATGAGGCCCCACCCATGCTCGCGGGCCACTATTGTCACAAACACACATTTGACCCTCAGCCTGAGCCCAGTCTCAAGTAAGGCCGCTCAGTGACTGGATGAAGAGACAGCTTATTGGGCCTGCCAAGCCCCTAGGTCCCAATTTTTAACAATAGTTTGGGTTGTCCCTTCACTCTTCCCCAGGGCTCTGCTTTGGAATTCCTCTTTTGTTCGGACACCTGAGGTAATAAACCTGAAAGGAGACCTCCCATCCCACAGATTGACGAAAAAAATTGGGACCGCCCCAATCCACAGAAAGGAAGATTCGTCCATGGCCCATGATGCCTCCCCACATTCCACGGCCATCGTTGATATAAAATCCAGAGACAAAAGCCTGAGCAAGTGCCTCAGACTCGCTCTTTCTTCATATCCTGAAGAGTTCTGCTCATGGTGTGTAGATTGGGCCTGCCATACCTACGTCCCCAAACATAAGGTGAGTTTGTGTTTTCAGACTTCTGTCCTCAAAGTCCTGGGCCACACACCCTCCAGGCTGGGGCCCCTGGAGCCACACATTCGGACTGTGCCTACCCAATCAATAGGAATTCTGACCATATCATTGTCCAAAATCTTACAAATTTGGAGAACTCTCCAAAGTCCCCGAGGCAAAACCAATAGTTTAGGTCTCCTGGGACAAAGAAGGTGGTCTGACACCAGGTGAGCATCTACATCCACTCATTCCATAGACGGATATCCCCAGAGAATAAGATTGAACCAGACAGGATCCTAGGCAATAGTCGGATCCATTGCTTTGGTTTACAGGCATGTCTCCTCAAGAGCCTGGATCCCAAGACCAGCATAAGGGTTTTCCTGAGGCACCCATCAGAACAAATCTCCTCTCCACAAGGAAACTTGTGCATGGGAGCCTTGTCAAAAACTTAGGAGAATACTTCATGGTCCCGGTGCCACCGCACCATTCCAAGGCCCTCATGGACACAAACACACTTTAGGCCCCATCCTCAGGAAAGTCCATTTCAACTCAGCCACCCCGTTAGCTCCCGCAGAGCCATCCGATCTCAACTGTATTGTTGCTAGGAGACAATTGGAATGCGAGGCGGGCTTCCCAGGCATCCATCCTCAAACGGTGCTCTGGAGGCATTCCATATGGGATGTCCTGGGGCTGCCTAACAGGTCTCGATTTTACTGCAGAAGGAATCGTTGAAGGGGGCATCACACAACTCCCAACGTGGGAAAAGCTCCATGGCCTTGAGATTCCGCTCCTTTCATGAAGGGGCAGTCATGCACAGAAACTACAACCTGAGCCAACGTCTGATCCTCGCCGTGACTTCAGATGCTTGAGATATTTTTTCCGATCTGCAGGGGGTAACTACCGTGCCCTAGGCCTGAAGCCCAAGTCTAGCTTGTTTTCTCAGACTTCTGTCCTCAAACTCTTGGCCCAGAAGTCCTCCATTTTGGCAATTCCGGACCCACAATGCAGCACTCTGCCTGCCGTCTAGAAAAAATATCTTGCCTAATGAGGTGCCCAGGCACCTCAAATGAGGATAAACCTACAGGGCACTCGACTGTACCCAAATTATATAGTCTAACTTGGGCACTAGTGCACTGTCTGACACAACCTGAGCCAGAACCTCCTGACCAACACCCAGGCAACTGACCGCACACTGAGCATATCAGATGCGCCATCGCATTAGATCGTCATCTCTTCCCAAATGCGATTTTTCAGGCTTCAGAACCTAGACCTTATGTCCAATCACTGCTCAAGATTGAAAATGATGCAGAAATCAGAACACTTTCGCATGGCAAGAGACCTTGTGATTGGCATGTTGTCCAAGGTCCAGTGTAGTTGTAACCAGGGAGGCCCATGAGGCCCCGCCCATGCTCGAGGGCCACAATTGTCACAAACACACATTTGACCCTCAGCCTGAGCCCAATCCTCAAGTAATGCTCTCAGTGGCTGGATGAAGAGACAGCTTATTGGGCCTGCCATGCCGCTAGGCCCCAATTTTTAACCATAGTTTGGGTTGTCCCTTCACTCTTCCCCAGGGCTCTGCTTTGGAATTCCACTTTTGTTCGGACACCTGAGGTAATAAACCTGAACGGAGACCTCCCAACCCACAGATAGACGAAAAATAATTTGGACCGGGCCAAATACACAGAGAGGAAGATTCGTGCATGACCCATGAAACCTCCCCACATTCCACGGCCATCGTTGATATAAGCCCAAAAGTTTGGCAATTCCGGACCCACAATGCAGCACTCTGCCTGCCCTCTAGAAAAAAATGATTGCCTCAAGAGCTGGCCAGGCACCTTCAATGAGGATATACCTCCACAGCACTCGACTTTACCCAAATTATATAGTCTAACCTGGGCACTAATGCACTGTCGGACACAACCTGAGCCCGGACCTCCTGACTAGACCGCACACTGAGCACATAAGACCCGCCATGGCCTTAGGTCATCATCTCTTCCTTACCTCAGTTTTCAGGCCTCAGAACCGAGAAATTATTTTCAATCACTGCCCAGAGGTGAGTGTGATGCAGAAATCAGAACACCTCCTTACCCATGGTAAGAAACCTTGTGGTTGGCACGTCGTCCAACGTTCAGTGTAGGAGAAACCAGCATTCACCCTGAGGCCCCGCCCATTCTTGAGTGCGACAAGGGCATAAACACGCATTGTGACCCTCAGCATGAGTCCTGTCCTCTAGTAAGTCCTCTCAGTGACTGGACCATTAGATGTCATAATGGGCTTGATATGTCCCTAAGCCCCAATTTTTAACCAGATTTCTGATTGTCCAGTCACCCCCCCCCCCAGGGATCTACTCTGGAATCCCTCATTAGGTGAGACACCTGAGGTTAAAAAGAAAACAACATCAAAAAAAAAAAAAAACGGACTTCTTCCATCCCACAGAGTGACCCCAAACGCTTTGGACTGGTCCAAACCACCAGGGAGTAAGACTCGTCCATTTCCAATGAAGTCACCCAGAAATTTCACGACCATGAGTGACACGATATCCAGAGACAAAAACTTGAGCAAGAGTCTCACACTCGCCCTTTTCTCAAATCCCGAAAAGTTCTCCTCATTGTCTGTAGTTTAAGTCCTGCCATACCTATGACCTGAAACATAAGCCAAGTTTGTTGTTTCAGACAACTCTCCAAACAGCCCTGGCCTACACAACCTACAGGCTCAGGCCACTGGAGCCAAACCTGAGGACTGTACTTGCCCTCTCCAAGGGAATTGTGTGTGCCCATTCCAATGGCCACATCCCTTCTAATAGGATAAATCTCCAAAGTCCCTGATCCATCTCAATAGTGGTGGCTTCCCAGGTAAAACAGGGGCAATCTGAGCCCATCTGAGCACCTACCTGTACTCAGACCAATAGACAGATGTCCCCAGAGGTAAAAAGGAAAGAACAGGCCCCTAGGCACTAATCATATCCATTGCTTTGGTTTCCAGGCATCTCTCCTCAGAGGCCTGGATTTCAAAACCAGCATATAGCTCTTTCTTGAGTCACCCATCAGAAAACATCTCATCTACCCTTGGGAAACTTGCACGTTGGAGCTGTGTCAAAGCCTCTGTTTAGAAGAACCCTTCAGGGCCCCAGTGCCCCCGCTTCATTTTAAGGTCTCCATAGACACAAAAGCACATTAGGACCCATCCAAAGGAGAGTCCATTTCAACTCAGCCTCCTCGGTTGCTCCCCCGATCCAGCAGATAACCTGTCTTGTTTCTAGGAGACAATAGGAATGCGAGGTGGGCTACCCAGCCATGCATCCTTAGAACCCTGCTCAGAATCATTGGCCTGGAGGGAAAAAAAAGGACTCAAATGTCCTCAGAAGACACTTTGCAGTTTGGAGCTTCTCACAACTCCCATCGTGGGAAAACCCCCATGGCCTCGTGATGCCGCCCCTTCGTGAAGGGGCCATCAGGGACAGAAACACAAACTTCAGCGATCGTCTCATCCTCGCCCTGACTTCAGATGCACGAGATCTCGATTCACGTCTGTAGATTGTGCCGTCGCTGATACAAAATCCAGAGACAAAAACCTGAGCAAGCGCCTCAGACTCGCACTTTCTTCATATACTGAAGAGTTCTTCTCAAGGTTTGTAGCTCAGGCCTGCCATACCTACGTCCCCAAACCTAAGCTGAGTTTGTGTTTTCAGACTTCTGTCCTCAAAGTCCTGGGCCACACACCCTCCAGGCTGGGGCCCCTGGAGCCACACATTAGGACTGTGCCTAACAATCCATGGGAATTCTGCCCATTCCATTGTCTAAATCGTACAAATTAGGAGAAACCTCCAAAGTCCCTGAGGCCATCCCAATAGTGTAGGTCGCCCGGAACAAACAAGGGCTGTCTGACACCAGCTGATAATCGACCTCCACTCATACCATAAATGGATGTCCCCAAGGAAATGATTGAACCAGACAGGACCGTAGGCCATAATAGGATCCATTGCCTTGTTTTACAGACATGTCTCCTCAAAAGCCTGATTCGAATAAAAGCATAGGGGTTTTGCTGAGGCACCCAGCAGAACTCATCTCGTCTCCACAAGGAAACCTATGCATGGGAGCCATGTCCAAAGCATAGGAGAGTACTTCATGGTCCCGGTGCCACCGCCCATTCCAAGGCCCTCATGGACACAAAAACACATTACGACCGATCCTCAGGAAAGTTCATTTCAACTCAGCCACCCCCGATGCTCCCGCAGAGCCGTCAGATCTAAACTGTCTTGTTACTAGGAGACAATTGGAATGCGAGGTGGGCTTCCCAGGCATCCATCCTCGAACGGTGCTCTGGAGTCATTCCATATGGGATGTCCTGGAGTTGTCCAAAAGGTCTCAATTGTCCCGCAGAAGGAATCCTTGAAGGGGGCATCCCACAACTCCCAACGTGGGAAAACTTCAGTGGCCTCGAGATTCCGCTCCCTTCATGAGCGGCCGTCATGCACGGAAACTCCAACCTGAGCCAACGTCTGATCCTCGCCCTGACTTCAGACGCATGTGTATTGGTTCAGTTCTGCAGGGGGTACCTGCCGTGCCCTCGCCCTGAAACCCAAGTCTAGCTTGTCTTCTCAGACTTCCGTCCTCACACTCCTGGCCCCGAAGCCCTCATGTTTGGCAATTCTGGACACACAATGCAGCACTCTGCCTGCCCTCTGAAAAAAAATTATTGCCTCATGAGCTGCCCAGGCACCTTCAATGAGGATAAACCTCCACAGCACTCGACTTCACCCAAATTAATAGTCTAACCTGGGAACTAATGCACTGTCGGACACAACCTGAGCCCGGACCTCCTGACCAACACCAGGAAAGCAGACCGCACACTGTGCACATAAGACCGCCATGGCCTTAGGTCATCCTCTCTTCCCTACCTCAGTTTTCAGGCCTCAGAACCGAGACATTATCTCCAATCACTGCCCAGGGGTGAGTGTGATGCAGAAATCAGAACACCTCCTTACCCATGGTAAGAAACCTTGTGGTTGGCACGTCGTCCAACGTTCAGTGTAGGAGAAACCAGCATTCACCCTGAGGCCCCGCCCATTCTTGAGTGCAACAAGGGCATAAACACGCATTGTGACCCTCAGCATGAGTCCTCTCCTCTAGTAAGTCCTCTCAGTGACTGGACCATTAGATGTCATAATGGGCTTGATATGTCCCTAGGCCACAATTTTTAACCAGATTTCTGATTGTCCAGTCACCCCCCACCCCCAGGGCTCTACTCTGGAATCCCTCATTTGGGTGGACACCTGAGGTTAAAAAGAAAACAACATCAAAAAAAAAAACAACGGACTTCTTCCATCCCACAGAGTGACCCCAAACGCTTTGGACTGGTCCAAACCACCAGGGAGTAAGACTCGTCCATTTCCCATGAAGTCACCCAGAAATTTCACAACCATGAGTGACACGATATCCAGAGACAAAAACTTGAATAAGAGCCTCACACTCGCCCTTTTCTCAAATCCCGAAAAGTTCTCCTCATGGTCTGTAGATAAGTCCTGCCATACCTATGACCTGAAACATAAGCCAAGTTTGTATTTTCAGACAACTGTCCAAACAGCCCTGGACTTCACAACCTACAGCTTAGGCCCTTGGAGCCAAACCTGAAAAATATACTTGCCCTCTCCAAGGGAATTGTGTGTGCCCATTCCAATGGCCACATCCCTTCTAATAGGATAAACCTCCAAAGTCCTTGATCCATCTCATTAGTGGTGGCTTCCCAGGTAAAACAGGGGCAATCTGAGCCCATCTGAGCACCTACCTGTACTCAGACCCATAGACAGATGTCCCCAGAGGTAAAAAGGAAAGAACAGGCCCCTAGGCACTAATCATATCCATTGCTTTGGTTTCCAGGCATCTCTCCTCAGAGGCCTGGATTTCAAAACCAGCATATGGCTGTTTCTTGACTCACCCATCAGAAAACATCTCATCTACACATGCGAAACTTGTACGTTGAAGCTGTGTCAAAGCCTCTGTTTAGGAGAACCCTTCAGGGCCCCAGTGCCACCGCTTCATTCCAAGGTCTCCATCGACACAAAAGCACATTAGGACCCATCCATAGGAGAGTCCATTTCAACTCAGACTCCTCGGTTGCTCCCCCAGATCCAGCAGATCTAACCTGTCTTGTTTCTAGGAGACAATTGGAATGTGAGGTGGGCTACCCAGCCATGCATCCTTAGAACCCTGCTCAGAATCATTGGCTTGGAGCCAAACAACAGGTCTCAATTGTCCTGCAGAAGACACTTTGCAGTTTGGAGCTTCTCACAAATCCCATCGTGGGAAAACACCCATGGCCTCGTGATGCCGCCCCTTTGTGAAGGGGCCATCAGGGACAGAAACACCAACTTGAGCGATCGTCTGATCCTCGCCCTGGTTTCAGATGCACGAGATCTCGATTCATGTCTGTAGATTGTTCCATCGCTGATATATAATCCAGAGACAAAAACCTGAGCAAGCGCCTCAGACTCGCACTTTCTTCATATCCTGAAGAGTTCTTCTCATGGTTTGTAGATCGGGCCTGCCATACCTATGTCCCCATACCTAAGCTGAGTTTGTGTTTTCAGACTTTTGTCCTCAAAGTCCAGGGCCACACACCCTCCAGGCTGCGGCCCCTGGAGCCACACATTAGGACTGTGCCTACCATCCATGGGAATTCTGCCCATTCCATTGTCCAATATCGTACAAATTAGGAGAAACCTCCAAAGTCCCTGAGGCCATCCCAATGGTTTAGGTCGCCCGGAACAAACAAGGACTGTCTGACACCAGCTCATAATCTACCTCCACTCATACCATTAATGGATGTCCCCAAGGAGAAGATTGAACCAGACAGGACCCTAGACCATAATAGGATCCATTGCCTTGTTTTACAGGCATGTCTCCTCAAAAGCCTGATTCCAATACGAGCATAGGGGTTTTGCTGAGGCACCCAGCAGAACTCATCTCGTCTCCACAAGGAAACCTATGCATGGGAGCCATGTCCAAAGCATAGGAGAGTAGTTCAGGGTCCCAGTGCCACCGCCCCATTCCAAGGCCCTCATGGACACAAAAACACATTAGGACCCATCATCAGGAAAGTCCATATCAACTCAGCCACCCCGGTTGCTCCCGCAGAGGGATCAGATCTAAACTGTCTTGTTGCTAGGAGACAATTGGAATGCGAGGCGGGCTTCCCAGGCATCCATCCTCGAACTGTGCTCTGGAGTCATTCCATATGGGATGTCCTGGAGCTGTCCAACAGGTCTCAATTGTCCCGCAGAAGGAATCCTAGAAGGGGGCATCCCACAACTCCCAACGTGGGAAAAACTCAATGGCCTCGAGATTCCGCTCCCTTCATGAAGCAGCCTTCATGCACGGAAACTCCAACCTGAGCCAACGTCTGATCCTCGCCCTGACTTCAGATGCATGCGTATTGTTTCAGATCTGCAGGGGGTACCTGCCGTGCCCTCGCCCTGAAACCCAAGTCTAGCTTGTCTTCTCAGACTTCCGTCCTCACACTCCTGGCACGGAAGCCCTCAATTTTGGCAATTCCGGTCCGACAATGCAGCACTCTGCCTGCCCTCTTGAAAAAAATTATTGCCTCATGAGCTGCCCAGGCACCTTCAATGAGGATAAACCTCCACAGCACTCGACTTCACCCAAATTATATAGTCTAACCTGGGCACTAATGCACTGTCGGACACTACCTGAACCCGGACTTCCTGACCAACACCCGGAAAACAGACCGCACACTGAGCACATAAGACGCGCCATGGCCTTAGGTCATCATCTCTTCCCTACCTCAGTTTTCAGGCCTCAGAACCGAGGCCTGCCCAGGGGTGAGTGTGATGCAGAAATCAGAACACCTCCTTACCCATTGTAGGAAACCTTGTGGCACTTCGTCCAACGTTCAGTGTGTAGGAGAGACCAGCATTCACCCTGAGGCCCCGCTCATTCTTGAGTGCGACTAGGGCATAAACACGCATTGTGACCCTCAGCATGAGTCCTGTCCTCTAGTAAGTCCTCTCAGTGACTGGACCATTAGAAGTCATAATGGGCTTGATATGTCCCTAGGCCCCAATTTTTAACCAGATTTCTGATTGTCCAGTCACCCCCCCCCCCAGGGCTCTACTCTGGAATCCCTCATTTGGTGAGACACCTGAGGTTAAAGAGAAAACAACATCAAAAAAAAAAAAAACGGACTTATTCCATCCCACAGAGTGACCCCAAACGCTTTGGACTGGGCCAAACCACCAGGGAGTAAGACTCGTCCATTTGCCATGAAGTCACCCAGAAATTTCACGACCATGAGTGACACGATATCCAGAGACAAAAACTTGAGCAAGAGCCTCACATTCGCGATTCTCTCAAATCCCGAAAAGTTCTCCTCATGGTCTGTAGATAAGTCCTGCCATACCTATGACCTGAAACATAAGCCAAGTTTGTGTTTTCAGACAACTGTCCAAACAGCCCTGGCCTACACAACCTACAGTCTCAGGCCCCTGGAGCCAAACCTGAGGACTGTACTTGCCCACTCCAAGGGAATTGTGTGTGCCCATTCCAATGGCCACATTCCTTCTAATAGGATAAACCTCCAAAGTCCCTGATCCATCTCATTAGTGGTGGCTTCCCAGGTAAAACAGGGGGCAATCTGAGCCCATCTGAGTACCTACCTGCACTCAGACCCATAGACAGATGTCTCCAGAGGTAAAAAGGAAAGAACAGGCCCCTAGACACTAATCATATCCATTGCTTTGGTTTCCAGGCATCTCTCCTCAGAGGCCTGGATTTCAAAACCAGCATATGGCTGTTTCTTGACTCACCCATCAGAAAAAATCTCATCTACATTGGGAAACTTGCACGTTGGAGCTGTGTCAAAGCCTCTGTTTAGGAGAACCCTTCAGGGCCCCAGTGCCCCCGCTTCATTCCAAGGTCTCCATCGACACAAAAGCACATTAGGACCCATCCAAAGGAGAGTCCATTTCAACTCAGCCTCCTCGGTTGCTCCCCCAGACCCAGCAGATCTAACGTGTCTTGTTTCTAGGAGACAATTGGAATGTGAGGTGGGCTACCCAGCCATGCATCCTTAGAACCCTGCTCAAATCATTGGCCTGGAGCCAAACAACAGGTCTCAATTGTCCTTCAGAAGACACTTTGCAGTTTGGAGTTTCTCACAAATTTCATCGTGGGAAAACCCCCATGGCCTCGTGATGCCGCCCCTTCGTGAAGGGGCCATCAGGGACAGAAACACCAACTTGAGCGATCGTCTGATCCTCGCCCTGACTTTAGATGCACAAGATCTCGATTCAGTTTTGTAGATTGTGCCATCGCTGATACAAAATCCAGAGACAAAACCTGCGCAAGTGCCTCAGACTCGCACTTTCTTCATATCCTGAAGAGTTCTTCTCATGGTTTGTAGATCGAGCCTGCCATACCTACGTCCATACCTAAGCTGAGTTTGTGTTTTCCGACTTCTGTCCTCAATGTCCAGGGCCACAAACCCTCCAGACTGAGGCCCCTGGAGCCACACATTAGGACTGTGCCTACCAATCCATGGGAATTCTGCCCATTCCATTGTCCAAAATCGTACAAAATAGGAGAAACCTCCAAAGTCCCTGAGGCCATCCCAATAGTGTAGGTCGCCTTGAACAAACAAGGGCTGTCTGACACCAACTGATAATCTACCTCCACTCATATCATAAATGGATGTCCCCAAGGAGAAGATTGAACCAGACAGGACCCTAGGACATAATAGGATCCATTGCCTTGGTTTACATGCATGTCTCCTCAAAAGCCTGATTCCAATACGAGCATCGGGGTTTTGCTGAGGCACCCAGCAGAACTCATCTCGTCTCCTCAAGGAAACCTGTGCATGGGAGCCATGTCCAAAGCATAGGAGAGTACTTCAGGGTCCCGGTGCCACCGCCCCATTCCAAGGCCCTCATGGACACTAAAACACATTAGGACCCATCCTCAGGAAAGTCCATTTCAACTCAGCCACCCCGGTTGCTCCCGCAGAGCCATCATATCTAAACTGTCTTGTTGCTAGGAGACAATTGGAATGCGATGCGGGCTTCCCAGGCATCCAACTCGAACGGTGCTCTGGAGTCATTCCATATGGGATGTCCTGGAGCTGTCCAACACGTCTCAATTGTCGCGCAGAAGGAATCCCTGAAGGGGGCATCCCACAACTCCCAACGTGGGAAAAACTCAATGGCCTCGAGATTCCGCTCCCTTCATGAAGCGGCCGTCATGCACGGAAACTCCAACCTGAGCCAACGTCTGATCCTCGCCCTGAATTCAGATGCATGAGTATTGGTTCAGATCTGCAGGGGGTACCTGCCGTGTCCTCGCCCTGAAACCCAAGTCTAGCTTGTCTTCTCAGACTTCGGTCCTCACATTCCTGGCCCTGAAGCCTTCAAGTTTGGCAATTCCGGACCCACAGTGCAGCAATCTGCCTGCCCTCTAGAAAAAAATTATTGCCTCATGAGCTGCCCAGGCAACTTCAATGAGGATAAACCTCCACAGCACTCTACTTCACCCAAATTATATAGTCTAACCTGAGCACTAATGCACTGTCGGACAAAACCTGAATCCGGACCTCCTGATCAACACCCGGAAAGCTGACCGCACACTGAGCACCTAAGACCCACCATGGCCTTAGGTCATCATCTCTTCGCTATCTCAGTTTTCAGGCCTCAGAACCGAGACATTATCTCCAATCACTGCCCAGGGGTGAGTGTGATGCAGAAATCAGAACACCTCCTTACACATGGTAAGAAACCTTGTGGTTGGCACGTCGTGCAACGTACAGTGTAGGAGAAACCAGCATTCACCCTGAGGCCCCGCCCATTCTTGAGTGTGACAAGGGTATAAACACTCATTTTGACCCTCAGCATGGGTCCTTTCTTCTAGTAAGTCCTCTCAGTGACTGGACCATTAGTTGTCATAATGGGTTTGGTATGACACTAGGCCCCAATTTTTAACCAGATTTCTGATTGTCCAGTCACCCCCGCCTAGGGCTTTACTCTAGAATCCCTCATTTGGTGGGACACCTGAGGTTAAAAACAAAACAACATCAAAAAAAAAAAAAAACCGGACTTCTTCCATTCCACAGAGTGACCCCAAACGCTTTGGACTGGGCCAAACCACCAGGGAGTAAGACTCGTCCATTTCCCATGATGTCACCCAGAAATTTCACGACCATGAGTGACATGATATCCAGAGACAAAATCTTGAGCAAGAGCCTCACACTCGCCCTTTTCTCAAATCCCAAAAAGTTCTCCTCATGGTCTGTAGATAAGTCCTGCCATACCTATGACCTGAAACATAAGCCAAGTTTGTCTTTTCAGACAACTGTTCAAACAGCCCTGGCCTACTCAACCTACAGGCTCAGGCCCCTGGAGCCAAACCTGAGGACTGTACTTGCCCTCTCCAAGGGAATTGTGTGTGCACATTCCAATGGCCACATCCCTTCTAATAGGATAAACATCCAAAGTCCCTGATCCATCTCATTATTGGTGGCTTCCCAGGTAAAACAGGGGCAATCTGATCCCTTCTGAGCACCTACCTGTACTCAGACCCATAGACAGATGTCCCCAGAGGTAAAAAGGAAAGAACAGGCCCCTAGGCACTAATCATATCCATTGCTTTGGTTTCCAGGCATCTCTCCTCAGAGGCCTGGATTTCAAAACCAGCATATGGCTGTTTCTTGACTCACCCATCAGAAAATATCTCATCTAAACATGGGAAACTTGCACGTTGGAGCTGTGTCAAAGCCTCTGTTTAGGAGAACCCTTCAGGTCCCCAGAGCCACGGCTTCATTCCAAGGTCTCCATAGAAACAAAAGCACATTAGGACCCATCCATAGGGGAGTCCATTTCAACTCACCCTCCTCGGTTGCTCCCCCAGATCCAGCAGATCTAACCTATCTTGTTTCTAGGAGACAATTGGAATGTGAGGTGGGCTACCCAGCCATTCATCCTTAGAACCCTGCTCAGAATCATTGGCCTGGAGCCAAACAACAGGTCTCAATTGTCCTGCAGAAGACACTTTGCAGTTTGGAGCTTCTCACAAATCCCATCGTGGGAAAATCCCCATGACCTCGTGATGCCGCCCCTTCGTGAAGGGCCCATCAGGGACAGAAACACCAACTTGAGCGATCATCTGATCCTCGCCCTGACTTCAGATGCACCTGATCTCGATTCAGGTCTGTAGATGGTGCCATCGCTGATACAAAATCCAGAGACACAAACCTGAGCAAACACCTCAGACTCGCACTTTCTTCATATCCTGAAGAGTTCTTCTCATGGTTTGTAGATCGGGCCTGCCATACCTATGTCCCCAAAACTAGGATGAGTTTGTGTTTTCAGACTTCTGTCCTCAAAGTCCTGGGCCACACATCCTCTAGTCTGGGGCCCCTGGAGCCACACATTAGGACTGTGCCTACCAATCCATGGGAATTCTGCCCATTCCATTGTCCAAAATCGAACAAATTAGGAGAAACCTCCAAAGACCCTGAGGCCATCCCAATAGCGTGGGTCGCCCGGAACTAACAAGGGCTGTCTGACACCAGCTGATAATCTACCTCCACTCATACCATAAATGGATGTCCCCAGAGGAGAAGAATGAACCAGACAGGACACTAGGCCATAATAGGATCCATTGCCTTGTTTTACAGGCATGTCTCCTCAAAAGCCTGATTCGAATACGAGCATAAGGGTTTTGCTGAGGCACCCAGCAGAACTCATCTCGTCTCCACAAGGAAACCTATGCATGGGAGCCATGTCCAAAGCATAGGAGAGTACTTCAGGGTCCCGGTGCCACCGCCCCATTCCAGGGCCATCATGGACACAAAAACACATTAGGACCCATCCTCAGGAAAGTCCATTTCAACTCAGCCACCCCGGTTGCTCCGCAGAGCCATCAGATCTAAATTCTCTTGTTGCTAGGAGACAATTGGAATGCGAGGCGGGCTTCCCAGGCATCCGCCTCGAACGGTGCTCTGGAGTCATTCCATATGGGATGTCCTGGAGCTGTCCAACAGGCCTCAATTGTCCCGCAGAAGGTATCCTTGAAGGTGGCATCCCACAACTCCCAACGTGGGAAAATCTCAATGGCCTCGAGGTTCCGCTCCCTTCATGAAGCGGCCATCATGCACAGAAACTCCAACCTGAGCCAACGTCTGATCCTCGCCCTGACTTCAGATGCATGAGTATTGGTTCAGATCTGCAGGGGGTACCTGCCGTGCCCTAGCCCTGAAACCAAGTCTAGCTAGTCTTCTCAGACTGCCGTCCTCACACTCCTGGCCCCGAAGCCCTCAAGTTTGGCAATTCCGGACCCACAATGCAGCACTCTGCCTGCCCTCTAGAAAAAAATTATTGCCTCATGAGCTGCCCAGGCACCTTCAATGAGGATAAACCTCCACAGCACTCGACTTCACCCAAATTATATAGTCTAACCTGGGAACTAATGCACTGTCGGACACAACCTGAGTCCGGACTTCCCGACCAACTCCCAGAAAGCAGACCGCAAACTGAGCACATAAGACCCGCCAAGGCCGTAGGTCATCATCTCTTCCCTACCTCAGTTTTCAGGCCTCAGAAACGAGATATTATCTCCAATCACTGCCCAGGGGTGAGTGTGATGCAGAAATCAGAACACCTCCTTACCCATGGTAAGAAACCTTGTGTTTGACACGTCGTCCAACGTTCAGTGTAGAAGAAACCAGCATTCACCCTGAGGCCCCGCCCATTCTTGAGTGCGACAAGGGCATAAACACGCATTGTGACCCTCAGCATGAGTCCTGTCCTCTAGTAAGTCCTCTCAGTGACTGGACCATTAGATGTCATAATGGGCTTGATATGTCCCTAGGTCCCAATTTTTAACCAGATTTCTGATTGTCCAGTCAACCCCCCCCCCCCAGGGCTCTACTCTGGAATCCCTCATTTGGTGGGACACCTGAGGTTAAAAAGAAAACAACATCAAAAAAAAAAAATAAACGGACTTCATCTATCCCACAGAGTGACCCCAAACGCTTTGGACTGGGCCAAACCACCAGGGAGTAAGACTCGTCCATTTCCCATGAAGTCACCCAAAAATTTCACGACCATGAGTGACAAGATATCCAGAGACAAAAACTTGAGCAAGAGCCTCACACTCGCCCTTTTCTCAAATCCCGAAATGTTCTCCTCATGGTCTGTATATAAGTCCTGCCATACCTATGACCTGAAACATAAGCCAAGTTTGTGTTTTCAGACAACTGTCCAAACAGTCCTGGCCTACACAACCTACAGTCTTAGGCCCCTGGAGCCAAACCTGAGGACTGTACTTGCCCTCTCCAAAGGAATTGTGTGTGCCCATTCCAATGGCCACATTCCTTCTAATAGGATAAACCTCCAAAGTCCCTGATCCATTTCATTAGTGGTGGCTTCCCAGGTAAAACAGGGGCAATCTGAGCCCATCTGAGCACCTACCTGTACTCAGACCCATAGACAGATGTCCCCAGAGGTAAAAAGCAAAGAACAGACCCCTAGTCACTAATCATATCCATTGCTTTGGTTTCCAGGCATCTCTCCTCAGAGGCCTGGATTTCAAAACCAGCAATGGCTGTTTCTTGACTCACCCATCAGAAAACATCTCATCTACACATGGGAAACATGCACGTTGGAGCTGTTTTCAAAGGCTCTGTTTAGGAGAACCCTTCAGGGCCTCAGTGCCACCGCTCTTTCCAAGGTTCCATAGACACAAAAGCACATTAGGACCCATCCACAGGAGAGTCCATTTCAACTCAGCCTCCTCGGTTTCTCCCCTAGATCCAGCAGAACTAACCTGTCTTGATGCTAGGAGACAATTGGAATGCTAGGTGGGCTACCCAGCCATCCATCCTTAGAACCCTGCTCAGAATCATTGGCTTGGAGCCAACAACAGGTCTCAATTGTCCTGCAGAAGACACTTTGCAGTTTGGAGCTTCTCACAATTCCCATTGTGGGAAAACCGCCATGGCCTCGTGATGCCTCCCTTTATGAAGGGGCTATCAGGGTCAGAAACTCCAACCTGAGCGATCGTCTGATCCTCGCCCTGACTTCAGATGCACGAGATCTCTATTCAGTTCTGTAGATTGTGCCTGCCATGTCCTCACCCAGAAACCGAAGCCTAGCTAGTGTTCTCAGACTTCTGTCCTCAGACTACTGACCCAGAAGCCCTCCATTTTGGCAATCCAGAACTACAAAGCAGCACTCTGCCTGCCCTCCAGAAGAAAAACATTGCCCTCTGGGGCTACCAAGTAACCCCAAGTGAGGATCAGCCTGCGCCTACCTTGGCTGTACCCCAAATACATAGGCTGACCAGGGCACTAATGCCCTTTCTGACACTGCCTGAGCCTAGACCTCCTGGCCGCACCAAGACAGCTGGCCGCACACTGAGCACATCGAGCCGCCAAGGCCTTAGGACGTCATCTCTTTCCACCTCGGTTTTCAGGCTTCAGAACCTAGACCTTATCTCTATTCACTGCCCAGGCCTGAACCTAATGCAGAAATCAGAATTCCTTCCCCAGGGCAAGAAACCTTGTGGTTGGCATGTTGTCCAATGTTAAGTGTAGTTGAAACCAGTGTGGCCCATGAGGCCCCGCTCATGCTTGCTTTCCAAGCCCCCATACACACAATCCTCACCAGTGTTTGAGTTTTCCAGTCGCCCAGCCCGTACCTGGGGCTCTGCTCTGGAATCCCTTTCTTGGAGAGACACATGAGTCAGAAAACACGACTCCACCCTTACCAGAAAATGACCCCAAACTCTTGGGAGCTGGGACAAATCCCCAGAGAGGGATAGTCGTCCATAGTCCCTGAGGCCACCTTTCCAATCCACGGCTATCCCGGACACAACATCCAGAGAAAAAAGCCTGAAGGAACGCCTCCCATTCGCCCTTGTTTCAGTGGCCCAGGAGCTCCCTCTCGGGCTGTACATCCGGCCTGCCATACGCTAGGCGCCACTCATGAGCTGAGTTTGTGTTTTCAGACTTTTGTGCCCACAGCCTGGACCCACAAAACCTCCAGGCTAGGGCCTCTGGAGACACAGCGAAAGATTGTGCCTGCCCTCTCCAAGGAAATTGTGCCCAATCCATTGACCACAACCCTACAGGTTAGGGAAAAGCTCCAAGGCCCCTGAGGCCATCAATAGTGTAGGCCACCCTGGACTAAGAAGGGCTCTCTGACACCAGCGGAGCATCTATCTCCACTTAGACTCTCAGACAGTGTCCCCAGAGACAGAAGGTTGAAATGGACAGGCCCCCAGGCCCTATTCTGAACTTTAGCTTTGGTTTCCATGTGTCCGTCCTCAGAGGACTGTTTTCGTAGACCAGCCACGGAGCTTTTCTGAGGCACCAAACCAAACATCTCTCGTCTTCTCATGGGAAGCTTACTTACTGGGGATGTATCAAACCCTTCAGGTAGGAGAGTTCCGCAGGGCCACAGAACAACCAGCACATTCCAAGGTCTCCATGGACTCAAACGCACATTATGACGCATCCTCAGGAGAGGCCATTTCAACTCAGCCCCCTGGGTAGCGTGCCCCAGAGGCAGCAGATCAAACATATCTTGTGGCTAATGGCCAATGGGAATGCGAGGCATGCTGTACAGGGATCCATCCTTCGAACCCTGCTCGACAGTCCTTCCGTATCCTATGTCCTGGAGCCATGCAACAGGACTCGAATGTCCCGCAGAAGGAAACCTTGTGGTTGGGGTAACCTCCAAACTCAGCGTGGGAAAACTTTCTTGGCCTCATGAGGCCCCCGCTTCATGAAGGTGCCATCATGGCCAAAAACTCCAGCCTCAGCCAACGTCTGATCCTCAGCCTGACTTCAGATGCAGGAGATTTTGATTCAGCCTCTGCAGAGTGGGCCTGCTCTGCCCTTGGCTCCATTCCTCACCCTAGCTTGTGTTTTCAGACTTCTGTCCTCACATTCTGGGCCCACAAACCCACCCTCCAGGAAATTCTGGGGCCACAATGAAGCACTCTGCCTGCCTTCCAGGAGAAAAACATTGACTATGGTGCTGCCCAGAACCCCAAATGAGGACCAAACAGCTTGGCCATCGGCAACACCCCAATTGCATAGGCTACCTTAAACACTGATGCTCTGTCGCAAATTGCCTGAGCCCAGACCTTCCAACAGACACCGACACAGCTGGCTGCACACCCAGCACATTGGACCAGTCACTGCCTTAGGCCACCATCCATTCCCAACCTGGGTTTTCAGTCATCGGAACCTGGACTTTATCTCCAATTCCTGCACACGGGGGAACCTGATGCACAAGTCAGAACCCCTCCTTCCCCATGGCAAGAAACCTTGCTGCTGGCAGTGAGTCAAACATTCAGTGTAGGAGAAAACGGCATGACCCATGAGGCCACGCCCATGCGTGAGGGCCGCCTTGGGCACAAACACACATGGTGACCCTCAGCATGAGTACCTTATTCAAGTAACGCCTCTCAGTGACTGGACCAAGAGCCCGCATATGTGGCTTGCCATGCCCATAGGCACCCAGGACTCACTAGATGGTGTGTATTCCAGTTGAGGGAAGGCACTGCTGTGCTCTAGAGTCCCTCTCCTGGGGGGTCCCCTGTGGCAGAATACAGTACTCTTTCCTTCCCACAAAATGAATCAAAACACTTGGGAGCTTGGACAATCCCCCGAGAGGAAGGCTCTTCCTCGGCCCCTGAAGCAACCCCTACCCTGAACGGCCATTGTGAACGTAACACCCAGAGACAAATCCTGAGCGAATGCATCCCACTTGCCCTCCTTTGATATCCAGAGGATCTCCCCTCACGGACTGGAGATCAGGCCTGCCATTACCTTGGCCCCTAGCTGAGCCAAGTTTGCTTTTTCAGACATCTGTCCCCACAGCCCTGGCAAACACAGCCTCTAGGCTGGGTCCTCTGGAGCCATACCATATGACCGTGCCTGCTCTCTCCTGGAAAACTGTGTCCATTCCTTTGGCCACACAACTCCAGAATATGAGAAACCTCAAGGACATCCCACTACTGGGAGCCTCCCTGGACACACAGGGGCATTCGGACACAAGCTGAGCAGCTACCTCCACGAAAGCATGCACACAGATGTCAACAGAGATAGAAGGTTGAGCCGGCCAGGCCCTTAGGCCATAATCTCAACTCTTGCTTTGGTGTCCAGGTGTCACTCCTCAGAGGCTTTGGTTCGAAGAACAGGATATGGGGCTTTCCTGAGGCACTGAACAGAACTCCTCTCGACTCCACATGGGAAGCTTCCTAGTTGGAGCCGTGTCAAACACCTCAGGTTGGAGAATCCTGCAGAGTCCCTGAGCCACCTCCACATTCCAAGGTCTCCCAGGCCACCAACCCACAGTAGGACTCATCTTCAGGAGAGTCCATTTCAACTCTCCCCTCTGGGTAGCTCACCCAGGAGGCCACAGATTGAGCCGGACTTGTCCTGACTAAAGAGTGGGAATATGAGGTGGCGTTCCCAGGCATCCATGCTTAGACACCTGCTCTCGAGTCTTTCCATATGGGGCCTCCTGGAACCATCCAATAGGACTCGACATTCGTGCAGAAGGAAACCTTGAGGTTTGGAGTAGTTCACAAATCTCATCGTAGGCAAACCTCCGTGGCCTCATGACGCCCCCACACCCTTCAGGAAGAGGCCATGCTGGACAAAATCTCTAGCCTTAGGCTCGTCTCATAGTTGACAAGACCTCAGAGCAGGAGATCTCGATTCAGCCTCTGCAGAGTGGGCCTGCCATGCCTTCAATCCCAAACCTCACGCTAGCTTGTTTTTTCAGACTTCCTTCCTCACACTCCTGGCAAACAAGCCCTCCGGAATAGGAACTCCAGAACCACAACCAGGCCCAGTGTCTACCCAACGGAAGAAAAACGTTTCCTTGTGGGGCTATCCAGAAAACCCAGATGAGGATCAACCTGCTCGGGCCTCAACGGTACCCGAACTGGATAGGCTGCACTGGGCACTCATGCTCTGTCTGACACAGCCTGAAGCCAGACGTCCAGACAGACAAGGAGACAGCTGGCCGCACACCCCACACTCGGACACGCCATGGTCATATGCCGTCAACTCTTCCTAACCTTGGTTTTCAGATATCTGAACCTAGATATTATATCAATTCTCCATACAGCTGGGTATCGCATGCAAAAAACAGAACTCTTCCTTCCCCATGGCTATAAAGCTTGCTCTTGGCATGGAGTCACACCTTCAGGGTGGGAGAAACCTTCATGGCCCCTGATGCCACGCCCAAACGTGAGTGCTGCTTGGGCACAAATTCAAACAGTGACCCTCAGCATGAGCCCCATGTCAAAGAAAGGCCTGTCAGGGCCTGGACCAAGAGCCCGCATATTGACTTGCCAAGCACCTATGCACCCAATCCTCACCAGTGATTGATTTTACCAGTCGCCCAGCCCATACCTGGGTCTCTGGTCTGGAATCCCTTTCTTGGAGAGACACATGAGCCAGAAAACACGACTCCACCCTTTCAACAAAATGACCCCAAACTCTTGGGACCTGGGACAAATCCCCAGAGAGAGATACTCGTCCACAGTCCCTGAGGCCACCCCTCCTATCCACGGCTATCCCGGACACAACATCCAGAGACCAAAGCCTGAAGGAATGCCTCCCACTCGCCCTTGTTTCAGAGGCCCAGGAGCTCCCTCTCGGGCTGTACATCCGGCCTGCCATACCCTAGGCGCCACTCATGAGCTGAGTTTGTATTTTCAGACTTCTGTGTCCACAGCCTGGACCCACACAACCTACAGGCTAGGACTTCTGGTGCCACAGCGAAAGATTGTGCCTGCCCTCTCCAAGGAAAGTGTACCCAATCCATTGACCACAACCCCACAGGTTAGGGAAAAGCCCCAAGGTCCCTGAGGCCATCAATAGTATAGGCCACCCTGGACTAAGAGGGGTTCTCTGACACCAGCGGTGCAACTATCTCCACTTAGACTCTCAGACATTGTCCCCAGAGAGAGAAGTTTGAAATGGACAGGCCCCCAGGCCCTAATATGAACCTTAGCTTTGGTTTCCATGTGTCCGTCCTCAGAGGACTGTTTTCGTAGACCAGCACTAGGGGCTTTTCTGAGGCACCAAACAAAACCTCTTTTGTCTCCACATGGGGAGCTTTCTTACTGGGGATGTATCAAACCCTTCAGGTAGGAGAGTTCCGCAGGGCCACTGAACAACCAGCACATTACAAGGTCTTCATGGACCCAAACGCACATTATGACCCATCCTCGGGAGAGGCCATTTCAACTCAGCCCACTGGGTAGCGTGCCCCAGAGGCAGGAGATCAAAAATATCTTGTCGCTCATGGTCAATGGGAAACCGAGGCATGCTGTACAGGGATCCATCCTTCGAACCCTGCTCTACAGTCCTTCCGTAGGGTAGGTCCTGGAGCCATGCAACAGGACACGAATATCCCGCAGAAGAAACCTTGTGGTCTGGGGCAACCTCCAAACTCAGCGTGGGAAAACTTCCTTGGCCTCATGAGGCCCCCGCTTCATGAAGGTGCCATCATGGACACATACTCCAGCCTCAGCCAACGTCTGATCCTCAGCCTGACTTCAGATGCAGGAGATTTCGATTCAGCCTCCGCAGAGTGGGCCTGCTCTGCCCTTGGATCCAATCCTCACCATAGCTGGTGTTTTCAGACTTCCGTCCTCACACTCCTGGCCCACACACCCTCCCTACTGGGAATTCTGGGGCCACAATGAAGCACTCTGCCTGCCTCCCAGGAGAAAAACATTGTCTATGGTGCTGCCCAGAGATCCCAAATGAGGATCAAACTGCTTGGCCCTCGGCAACACCCCAACTGCATAGGCTACCTTAAACACTGATGCTCTGTCGCAAATTGCCTGAGCCCAGACCTTCCAACAGACACCAACACAGCTGGCTGCACACCCAGCACATTGGACCAGCCACTGCCTTAGGCCACCATCCATTCCCAACCTGGGTTTTCAGTCATCGGAACCTGGACCTTATCTCCAATTCCTGCACACGGGGGAACCTGATGCACAAGTCAGAACCCCTCCTTCCCCATGGCAAGAAACCTTGCTGCTGGCAGTGAGTCAAACATTCAGTGTAGGAGAAAACGGCATGACCCATGAGGCCACGCCCATGCGTGAGGGCCGCCTTGGGCACAAACACACATGGTGACCCTCAGCATGAGTACCTTATTCAAGTATCGCCTCTCAGTGACTGGACCATGAGCCCGCATATGTGGCTTGCCATGCCCATAGGCACCCAGGACTAACTAGATGGTGTGTATTCCAGTTGAGGGAGGCCACTGCTGTGCTCTAGAGTCCCTCTCCTGGGGGGTCCCCTGTGGCAGAAAACAGTACTCTTCCCTTCCTACAGATTGAACCGAAACACTTGGGAGCTTGGACAATCCCCCGAGAGGAAGGCTCTTCCTCGGCCCCTGAAGCAACCCCTACCCTGAACGGCCACTGTGAACGCAGCACCCAGAGACAAAAGCCTGAGCGACTGCCTCCCACTTGCCCTCCTTTGATATCCAGAGGATCTCCCCTCACGGACTGGAGACCAGGCCTGCCATTACCTTGGCCTCTAGCTGAGCCAAGTTTGCTTTTTCAGACTTCTGTCCCCACAGCCCGGGCAAACACAGCCACTAGGCTGGGTCCTCTGGAGCCATACCACAGGACCGTGCCTTCTCTCTACTGGGAAACTGTGTCCATTCCTTTGGCCACACACCTCCAGAATATGAGAAACCTCAAGGCCCCCGAGGACATCCCACTACTGGGAGCCTCTCTGGACACACAGGGGCATTCGGACACAAGCTGAGCAGCTACCTCCACCAAGGCATGCACACAGATGTCAACAGAGATAGAAGGTTGAGCCGGCCAGGCCCTTAGGCCCTAATCTCAACTCTTGCTTTGGTGTCCAGGTGTCACTCCTCAGAGGCTTTGGTTCGAAGAACAGTATATGGGGCTTTCCTGAGGCACTGAACAGAACTTCTCTCGTCTCCACATGGGAAGCTTCCTTGTTGGAGCCGTGTCAAACACCTCAGGTTGGAGAATCCTGCAGAGTCCCTGAGCCACCTCCACATTCCAAGGTCTCCCAGGCCAACAACCCACAGTAGGACTCATCTTCAGGAGAGTCCATTTCAACTCTCCCCTCTGGGTAGCTCACCCAGGAGCCCGCAGATTGAGCCTGACTTGTCCTGACTAAAGAGTGGGAATATGAGGTAACATTCCCAGGCATCCATGCTTAGACACCTGCTCTCGAGTCTTTCCATATGGGACCTCCTGGAACCATCCAATAGGACTCGACAGTCGTGCAGAAGGAAACCTTGAGGTTTGGAGTAGTTCACAAATCCCATCGTAGGCAAACCTCCCTGGCGTCATGGAGCCCCCACACCCTTAAGGAAGAGGCCATGCTGGACAAAAACTGTAGCCTGAGGCACGTCTCATAGTTGACATGACCTCAGTGCAGGAGATCTCGATACAGCCTCTGCAGAGTGGGCCTGCTCTGCCCTCGGTCCCAAACCTCAGGCTAGCTTGTGTTTTCAGACTTCCTTCCTCACACTCCAGGCAAACAAGCCCTCCGGACTAGGAACTCCAGAACCACATCCCAGCCAGTGTCTGCCCAACGGAAGAACAACGTTTCCCTGTGGGGTTCCCCAGAAAACCCAGGTGAGGATCAACCTGCTCGGGCCTTGACGTGCCCCGAACTGGATAGGCTGCTCTGGGCACTTAAGTTCCATCAGACACAGCCTGAAGCCACACGTCCAGACAGACAAGGAGACAGCTGGCCGCACACCCAGCACTTCGGTCACGCCATGGTCTTATGCTGTCACCTCTTCCTAACCTTGGTTTTCAGATATCTGAACCTAGACATTATATCAATTCTCCACACAGCTGGGTATCGCAAGCACAAAAGAGAACTCCTCCTTCCCCATGGCTGTAAAGCTTGCTCTTGGCATGGAATCACACCTTCAGGGTGAGAGAAACCTTCATGTCCCATGATTCCACGCCCAACCGTGGGTGCAGCAGCACAAATTCACACTGTGACCCTCAGCATGAGCCCCATGTCAAAGAAAGGCCTGTCAGGGCCTGGACCAAGAGCCCACATATGGGGCTTGCCAGGCCGCTATGCACCCAATCCTCACCAGTGTTTGAGTTTTCCAGTCACCCCGCCCGTACCGCGGGATCTGCTCTCGAATCCCTTTCTTGGAGAGACACATGAGCCAGACAACACGACTCCACCCTTCACACAAAATGACCCCAAACTCTTGGGAGCTGGGACAAATCCCCAGACAGGGATACTCGTCCATAGTCCCTGAGGCCACCCGTCCAATCCACGGCTATCCCGGACACAACATCCAGAGACAAAAGCCTGAAGGAACGCCTCCCACTCGCCCTTGTTTCAGAGGCCCAGGAGCTCCCTCTTGGGCTATACATCCGGCCTGCCATACACTAGGCGCCACTCATAAGCTGAGTTTGTGTTTCCAGACATCTGTGCCCACAGCCTGGATCCACACAACCTCCAGGCTAGCCTCCATTCCAAGGCCCTCATGGACACAAACACACATTAAGCCCCATCCTCAAGAAAGTCCATTTCAACTCAGCCACCCCGGTTTCTCCCGCAGAGCCATCAGATCTCAACTGTCTAGTCCCTTCACTCTTCCCCAGGGCTCTGCTTTGGAATTCCTCTTTGTTTGGGGCACCTGAGGTATCAAACCTGAAAGGAGACCTCCCATCCCACAGATTGACGAAAAACCATTGGGACCGGGCCATATCCACCGAGAGGAAGATTCGTCCATGACCCATGAGGCCTCGCCACATTCCACGGTCATCGTTGATACAAAATCCAGAGAACAAAGCCTGAGCAAGCGCCTCAGACTCGCTCTTTCTTCATATCCTGAAGTTTTATTCTCATGGTTTGTAGATTGGGCCTGCCATACCTACGTCCCCAAACCTAAGCTGAGTTTGTGTTTTCAGACTTCTGTCCTCAAATTCCAGGGCCACACACCCTCCAGGATGGGGCCCCTGGAGCCACACATTAGGACTGTGCTTACCCCATGCATGGAAATTCTGCCCATTCCATTGTTCAATATCTACATATTAGGAGAACCCTGCAAAGTCCCCGAGGCCATCCCAAGAGTGTAGGTCTCCCGGGACAAACAAGGGCGGTCTGACACCAGCTGAGAATCTATCTCCACACATGACATAGATGGATGTCCCTAGAGAAGAAGATGGAACCAGACATGACCCTAGGCCATAATCAGATCCAAGCTTTGGTTTACAGGCATGTCTCCTCAAAAGCCTGAATTCCAATACAAGCATAGGGGGTTTCCTGAGGCACCCATCAGAACAAACCTCATCTGCACAAGGAAACTTGAGCATGGGAGCTATGTCAAAAGTTTAGGAGAATACTTCAGGGTCCCGGTGCCACCGCCCCATTCCAAGGTTCCCATGGGCACAAACACACTTTAGGAACTTACCTCGGGAAAGTCCATTTCAACTCAGCCTCCCCGGTGTCTCCCGCAGAGCCATCAGATCTCAACTGTCTTGTTGTTAGGAGACAATTGGAATGCGAGGCGATCTTCCCTGGCATCCATCTTAGAACAATGCTCTGGAGTCATTCCATAGGAAATGTCCTGGAGCTGCCCAACAAGTCTCAAATGTCCCGAATAAGGAATCCTTGAAGGGGGCATCCCACTACTCCCAACGTGGGAAAACGTTAAGAGCCTTGAGACTCCGCTTCGTTCATGAAGGGGCAGTCATGCACAGAAACTCCAACCGGAGACAACGTCTGTTCCTCGCCGTGACTTCATATGCTTGAGATATTGGTTCAGATCTGCAGGGGACACCTGCAGTTCCCTCGGCCTGAAGCCCAAGTTTAGGTTGTGTTCTCAGACTTCTGTCCTCACACTCCTAGCCCAGAAGCCCTCACGTTTGGCAATTCCGGACCCACAATGCAGCACTCTGCCTGCCCTATAGAAAAAATATCTTGCCTAATGAACTGCCCGGGCACCTCAAATAAGGATCAACCTACACGACACTCGACTGTACCCAAATTATATAGTCTAACCTGGGCACTAATGCACTGTCTGACACAACCTGAGCCCGAACCTCCTGACCAACAACTAGGCACCTGACCGCACACTGAGCACATCAGACCCACCATGGCCTTAGGTCATCATCTCTTCCCAAATGCGGTTTTCTGACTTCCGTACCTAGACCTTATCTCCAACCACTGCCCAGGGTTGAAAAGGATGCAGAAATCAGAACTCCTTCCCCATGGCAAGAGACCTTGTGATTGGCATATGGGGCCTTCCATGCCCCTAGGCCCCAAATTTTAACCATAGTTTTGGTTGTCCCCTCACTCTTCCCCAGGGCTCTGCTTTGGAATTCTTCTTTGGTTGGGACCCTGAGGTAACAAACCTGAGAGGAGACCTCCCATCCCACAGATTGAAGAAAAGCAATTGGGACCGTGCCAAATCCCAAGAGAGGAAGTTTCGTCCATGGCCCATGAGACTTCCCCACATTCCACGGCCATCGTTGACACAAAATCCAGAGACCAAAGCCTGAGCAAGCGCCTCAGACTCGCTCTTTCTTCATATCCTGAAGAGTTCTTCTCATGGCTTGTAGATTGGGCCTGCCATACCTACGTCCCCAAACCTAAGCTGATTCTGTGTTTTCCGACTTCTGTCCTCAAAGTCCTGGGCCACACACACTCAAGGCTGGGGCCCCTGGAGCCACACATTAGGACTGTGCCTACCCCATGCATGGGAATTCTGCCCATTCCATTGTACAAAATTGTACAAATTAGGAGATCCCTCCAAAGTACCCGAGGCCATCCCAATATGTAGGTCTCTTTGGACAACAAGGGCGGTCTGACACCAGCTGAGCATCTACCTCCAATCATACCATAGATGGATGTCCCCAGAGAAGGACATGGAACCAGACAGGACCCTGCCATAATCGGATCCATTGCTTTGGTTTACAGGCATGTCTCCTAAAAATCCTGGATTCCAATACCAGCATAGGGGGTTTCCTGAGGCACCCATCAGAAAACACCTCGTCTCCACGAGGAAACTTGTGCATGGGACCTATGTCAAAATCTTAGGAGAATACTTCAGAGTCCCGGTGCCACTTCCCCATTCCAAGGTCCTCATGGACACAACCACACATTAGGCCCCATGCTCGGGAGCTGTCCATTTCAAATCAACCACCCTGGTTGCTCCCGCAGAGCCATCCGATCTCCACTGTCTTGTAGCTAGGAGACAATTGGAATGCGAGGCGGGCTTCCCTGGCATCCATCCTCAAACAGTGCTCTGGAGTCATTCCATATGGGATGTTTTGGAGCTGCCCAACATGTCTCAATTGTCCCGCAGAAGGAATCCTTGAAGGGGGCATCCCACAACTCCCAACGAGGGAAAACCTGCATGGCCTTGAGATTCCTTTCCGTTCATGAAGGGCAGTCATGCACAGAAACTACAACCTGAGTCAACGTCTGATCCTCGCCGTGACTTCAGATGCATGAGATATGGGTTCAGATGTGCAGGGGGTACCTGCCTTGCCCTCGGTGACGCCCAAGTCTAGCTTGTGTTCTCAGACTTCTGTCCTCACACTACTGGCCCAGAAGCGCTCACGTTTGGAATTCCGGACCCACAATGCAGCACTCTGCCTGCCCTCTAGAAAAAATATCTTGCCTAATGAGCTGCCCAGGCACCTCAAATGAGGATCAACCTACCGGGCACTCCACTGTACCCAAATTATATAGTATAACCTGGGCACTAATGCACTGTCTGACACAACCTGAGCCCGAACCTCCTGACCAACAACCAGGCAGCTGACCGCACACTGAGCACATCAGACCCACCATGGCCTTAGGTCATCATCTCTTCCCAACTGCGGTTTTCAGGCTTCCGAACCTAGACCTTTTCTCCAACCATTGCCTATGGTTGAAAATGATGCAGAAATCAGAACTCCTTCCCCATGGCAAGAGACCTTGTGATTGGCATGTTGTCCAAAGTTCAGTGTAGTTGAAACCAGTGTGGCCCATGAGGCCCCGCCCATGCTCACGAGACACATTGGTCACAAACACACATTGTGACCCTCAGCCTGAGCCCAGTCCTCAAGTAAGGCCTCTCAGTGGCTGGATGAAGAGACAGCATATGGGGCCTGCCATGCCCCTAGGCCCCAAATTTTAACCATAGTTTGGGTTGTCCCTTCAATCTTCCCCCGGGCTCTGCTTTGCAATTCCTCTTTGGTTGGGACACCTGAGGTAACAAACCTGAAAGGAGACCTCCCGTCCCACAGATTGACGAAAACAATTGGGGCCGGGCCAAATCCTAAGAGAGGAAGTTTCGTCCATGGCCCATGAGGCTTCCCCACATTCCACGGCCATTGTTGACACAAAATCCAGAGACCAAAGCCTGAGCAAGCGCCTCAGACTCGCTCTTTCTTCATATCCTGAAGAGTTCTTCTCATGGCTTGTAGATTGGGCCTGCCATACCTACGTCCCCAAACCTAAGCTGATTCTGTGTTTTCCGACTTCTGTCCTCAGAGTCCTGGGCCACACACCCTCCAGCCTGGGGCCCCTGGAGCGACACATTAGGACTGTGCCTACTTCATGCATGGGAATTCTGCCCATTCCATAATCCAAAATTTACAAATTAGGAGATCCCTCCAAAGTCCCCAAGGCCATCCCAATATGTAGGTCTCTTTGGACAAACAAGGGCGGTCTGACACCAGCTGAGCAACTAGCTCCACTCAAAACATAGATGGATGTCCCCAAAGAAGGAGATGGAACCTGACAGGACCCTAGGCCATAATCGGATCCATTACTTTGGTTTACAGGCATGTCTCCTCCAAAATCCTGGATTCCAATACCAGCATAGGGTGTTTCCTGAGGCACCCATCAGAAAACATCTCGTCTCCATGAGGAAAGTTTTGCATGGAACCTATGTCAAAACCTTAGGAGAATACTTCAGAGTCCCGGTGCCACTTCCCCATTCCAAGGTCCTCATGGACACAAACACACATTAGGCCCCATGCTCAGGTAAGTCCATTTCAACTCAGCCACCCCGGTTGCTCCCGCAGAGCCATCCGATCGCCACTGTCTTGTTGCTAGGAGACAATTGGAATGTGAGACGGGCTTCCATGGCATCCATCCTCCAACGGTGCTCTGGATTTATTCCATATGGGATGTTTTGGAGCTGCCCAACAGGTCTCAATTGTGCCGCAGAAGGAATCCTTGAAGGGGGCATCCCACAACTCCCAACGTGGGAAAACCTCCATGGCCTTGGGATTCCTCTCCGTTCATGAAGGGGCAGTCATGCACAGAAACTTCAACCTGAGCCAACGTCTGAGCCTCGCCGTGACTTCAGATGCATGAGATATTGGTTCAGATGTGCAGGGGGTACCTGCCTTGCCCTCGGCCTGAAGCCCAAGTCTAGCTTGTGTTCTCAGACTTCTGTCCTCACACTACTGAACAAGAAGCCCTCAAGTTTGGCAATTCCGGGCCCACAATGCAGCACTCTGCCTGCCCTCTAGAAAAAATATCTTGCCTAATGAGCTGCCCAGGCTCCTCAAATGAGGATAAACCTAAACGGCACTCGACTGTACCCAAATTATATAGTGTAACCTGGTCACTAATGCACTGTCTGACACAACCTGAGCCCGAACCTCCTGACCAACAACCAGGCAGCTGACCGCACACTGAGCACATCAGACCCACCATGGCCTTAGGTCATCATCTCTTCCCAACTGCGGTTTTCAGGCTTCTGAACCTAGACCTTTTCTCCAAACACTGCCAATGGTTGAAAATGATGCAGAAATCAGAACTCCTTCCCCATGGCAAGAGACCTTGTGATTGGTATGTTGTCCAAAGTTCAGTGTAGTTTAAACCAGTGTGGCCCATGAGGCCCGGCCCCTTCTCGCGGACCACATTGGTCACAAACACACATTGTGACCCTCAGCCTGAGCCCAGTCCTCAAGTAAGGCCTCTCAGTGGCTGGATGAAGAGACAGCATATGGGGCCTGCCATGCCCCTAGGCCCCAATTTTTAACCATAGTTTGGGTTGTCCATTCACTCTTCCCCAGGGCTCTGCTTTGGAATTCCTCCTGGTTGGGACACCTGAGGTAACAAACCTGAAAGGAGACCTCCCATCCCACAGATTGACGAAAAACAATTGGGACCGTTCCAAATCAACAGAGAGGAAGATTCGTCCATGGCCCATGAGGCCTCCCCACATTCCACGGCCATCGTTGACACAAAATCCAGAGACCAAAGCCTGAGCAATCGCCTCAGACTCGCTCTTTCTTCGTATTCTGAAGATTTCTTATCATGGTTTGTAGATTGGGCCAGCCATACCTACGTCCCCAAACCTAAGCTGAGTTTGTGTTTTCAGAATTCTGTCCTCAACGTCCTGGGCCAAAAACCCTCCAGGCTGGGGCCCGTGGAGCCAACATTAGGAATGTGCCTACCCCATGCATGGGAATTCTGCCCATTCCATTGTCCAAAATTGTACCAATGAGGAGATCCCTCTAATGTCCCCGAGGCCATCCAAATATGTAGGTCTCAGTGGACAACAAGGGCGGTCTGACACCAGCTGAGTATCTACGTCCACCCATACCATAGATGGATGTCCCTAGAGAAGGATATGGTACAACACAGGACCCTAGGCCATAATCGGATCCATTGCTTTGGTTTACAGTCATGAATCCTCAAAATCCTGGTTTCCAATACCAGCATAGGGGGTTTCCTGAGGCACCCATCAGAAAACATCTCGTCTCCACGAGGAAACTTGTGCATGGGACCTATGTCAAAATCTTAGGAGAATACTTCAGAGTCCCGGTGCCACCGTTCCATTCCTAGACCCTCATGGACACAAACACACATTAGGCTCCATGCTCAGGAAAGTCCATTTCAACTCAGCCACCGCGGTTGCTCCCGCAGAGCCATCCGATCTCCACTGTCTTGTTGCTAGGAGACAATTGGAATGCGAGGCGGGCTTCCCTGGCATCCATCCTTGAACGGTGCTCTGGATACATTCCATATGGGATGTTTTGGAGCCGCCCAAAAGGTCTCAATTGTCCCGCAGAAGGAATCCTTGAAGGGAACATCCCACAACTCCCAACGTGGGAAAACCTCCATGGCCTTGGGATTCCTCTCCGTTCATGAAGGGGCAGTCATGCACAGAAACTTCAACCTGAGCCAACGTCTGATCCTCGCCGTGACTTCAGATGCATGAGATATTGGTTCAGATGTGCAGGGGGTACCTGCCTTGCCCTCGGCCTGAAGCCCAAGTCTAGCTTGTGTTCTCAGACTTCTGTCCTCACACTACTGGCCCAGAAGCGCTCACGTTTGGAATTCCGGACCCACAATGCAGCACTCTGCCTGCCCTCTAGAAAAAATATCTTGCCTAATGAGCTGCCCAGGCACCTCAAATGAGGATCAACCTACCGGGCACTCCACTGTACCCAAATTATATAGTATAACCTGGGCACTAATGCACTGTCTGACACAACCTGAGCCCGAACCTCCTGACCAACAACCAGGCAGCTGACCGCACACTGAGCACATCAGACCCACCATGGCCTTAGGTCATCATCTCTTCCCAACTGCGGTTTTCAGGCTTCCGAACCTAGACCTTTTCTCCAACCATTGCCTATGGTTGAAAATGATGCAGAAATCAGAACTCCTTCCCCATGGCAAGAGACCTTGTGATTGGCATGTTGTCCAAAGTTCAGTGTAGTTGAAACCAGTGTGGCCCATGAGGCCCCGCCCATGCTCACGAGACACATTGGTCACAAACACACATTGTGACCCTCAGCCTGAGCCCAGTCCTCAAGTAAGGCCTCTCAGTGGCTGGATGAAGAGACAGCATATGGGGCCTGCCATGCCCCTAGGCCCCAAATTTTAACCATAGTTTGGGTTGTCCCTTCAATCTTCCCCCGGGCTCTGCTTTGCAATTCCTCTTTGGTTGGGACACCTGAGGTAACAAACCTGAAAGGAGACCTCCCGTCCCACAGATTGACGAAAACAATTGGGGCCGGGCCAAATCCTAAGAGAGGAAGTTTCGTCCATGGCCCATGAGGCTTCCCCACATTCCACGGCCATTGTTGACACAAAATCCAGAGACCAAAGCCTGAGCAAGCGCCTCAGACTCGCTCTTTCTTCATATCCTGAAGAGTTCTTCTCATGGCTTGTAGATTGGGCCTGCCATACCTACGTCCCCAAACCTAAGCTGATTCTGTGTTTTCCGACTTCTGTCCTCAGAGTCCTGGGCCACACACCCTCCAGCCTGGGGCCCCTGGAGCGACACATTAGGACTGTGCCTACTTCATGCATGGGAATTCTGCCCATTCCATAATCCAAAATTTACAAATTAGGAGATCCCTCCAAAGTCCCCAAGGCCATCCCAATATGTAGGTCTCTTTGGACAAACAAGGGCGGTCTGACACCAGCTGAGCAACTAGCTCCACTCAAAACATAGATGGATGTCCCCAAAGAAGGAGATGGAACCTGACAGGACCCTAGGCCATAATCGGATCCATTACTTTGGTTTACAGGCATGTCTCCTCCAAAATCCTGGATTCCAATACCAGCATAGGGTGTTTCCTGAGGCACCCATCAGAAAACATCTCGTCTCCATGAGGAAAGTTTTGCATGGAACCTATGTCAAAACCTTAGGAGAATACTTCAGAGTCCCGGTGCCACTTCCCCATTCCAAGGTCCTCATGGACACAAACACACATTAGGCCCCATGCTCAGGTAAGTCCATTTCAACTCAGCCACCCCGGTTGCTCCCGCAGAGCCATCCGATCGCCACTGTCTTGTTGCTAGGAGACAATTGGAATGTGAGACGGGCTTCCATGGCATCCATCCTCCAACGGTGCTCTGGATTTATTCCATATGGGATGTTTTGGAGCTGCCCAACAGGTCTCAATTGTGCCGCAGAAGGAATCCTTGAAGGGGGCATCCCACAACTCCCAACGTGGGAAAACCTCCATGGCCTTGGGATTCCTCTCCGTTCATGAAGGGGCAGTCATGCACAGAAACTTCAACCTGAGCCAACGTCTGAGCCTCGCCGTGACTTCAGATGCATGAGATATTGGTTCAGATGTGCAGGGGGTACCTGCCTTGCCCTCGGCCTGAAGCCCAAGTCTAGCTTGTGTTCTCAGACTTCTGTCCTCACACTACTGAACAAGAAGCCCTCAAGTTTGGCAATTCCGGGCCCACAATGCAGCACTCTGCCTGCCCTCTAGAAAAAATATCTTGCCTAATGAGCTGCCCAGGCTCCTCAAATGAGGATAAACCTAAACGGCACTCGACTGTACCCAAATTATATAGTGTAACCTGGTCACTAATGCACTGTCTGACACAACCTGAGCCCGAACCTCCTGACCAACAACCAGGCAGCTGACCGCACACTGAGCACATCAGACCCACCATGGCCTTAGGTCATCATCTCTTCCCAACTGCGGTTTTCAGGCTTCTGAACCTAGACCTTTTCTCCAAACACTGCCAATGGTTGAAAATGATGCAGAAATCAGAACTCCTTCCCCATGGCAAGAGACCTTGTGATTGGTATGTTGTCCAAAGTTCAGTGTAGTTTAAACCAGTGTGGCCCATGAGGCCCGGCCCCTTCTCGCGGACCACATTGGTCACAAACACACATTGTGACCCTCAGCCTGAGCCCAGTCCTCAAGTAAGGCCTCTCAGTGGCTGGATGAAGAGACAGCATATGGGGCCTGCCATGCCCCTAGGCCCCAATTTTTAACCATAGTTTGGGTTGTCCATTCACTCTTCCCCAGGGCTCTGCTTTGGAATTCCTCCTGGTTGGGACACCTGAGGTAACAAACCTGAAAGGAGACCTCCCATCCCACAGATTGACGAAAAACAATTGGGACCGTTCCAAATCAACAGAGAGGAAGATTCGTCCATGGCCCATGAGGCCTCCCCACATTCCACGGCCATCGTTGACACAAAATCCAGAGACCAAAGCCTGAGCAATCGCCTCAGACTCGCTCTTTCTTCGTATTCTGAAGATTTCTTATCATGGTTTGTAGATTGGGCCAGCCATACCTACGTCCCCAAACCTAAGCTGAGTTTGTGTTTTCAGAATTCTGTCCTCAACGTCCTGGGCCAAAAACCCTCCAGGCTGGGGCCCGTGGAGCCAACATTAGGAATGTGCCTACCCCATGCATGGGAATTCTGCCCATTCCATTGTCCAAAATTGTACCAATGAGGAGATCCCTCTAATGTCCCCGAGGCCATCCAAATATGTAGGTCTCAGTGGACAACAAGGGCGGTCTGACACCAGCTGAGTATCTACGTCCACCCATACCATAGATGGATGTCCCTAGAGAAGGATATGGTACAACACAGGACCCTAGGCCATAATCGGATCCATTGCTTTGGTTTACAGTCATGAATCCTCAAAATCCTGGTTTCCAATACCAGCATAGGGGGTTTCCTGAGGCACCCATCAGAAAACATCTCGTCTCCACGAGGAAACTTGTGCATGGGACCTATGTCAAAATCTTAGGAGAATACTTCAGAGTCCCGGTGCCACCGTTCCATTCCTAGACCCTCATGGACACAAACACACATTAGGCTCCATGCTCAGGAAAGTCCATTTCAACTCAGCCACCGCGGTTGCTCCCGCAGAGCCATCCGATCTCCACTGTCTTGTTGCTAGGAGACAATTGGAATGCGAGGCGGGCTTCCCTGGCATCCATCCTTGAACGGTGCTCTGGATACATTCCATATGGGATGTTTTGGAGCCGCCCAAAAGGTCTCAATTGTCCCGCAGAAGGAATCCTTGAAGGGAACATCCCACAACTCCCAACGTGGGAAAACCTCCATGGCCTTGGGATTCCTCTCCGTTCATGAAGGGGCAGTCATGCACAGAAACTTCAACCTGAGCCAACGTCTGATCCTCGCCGTGACTTCAGATGCATGAGATATTGGTTCAGATGTGCAGGGGGTACCTGCCTTGCCCTCGGCCTGAAGCCCAAGTCTAGCTTGTGTTCTCAGACTTCTGTCCTCACACTACTGGCCCAGAAGCCCTCACGTTTGGCAAATCCGGACCCACATTGCAGCACTCTGCCTGCTCTCTAGAAAAAATATATGCCTAATGAGCTGCCCAGGCACCTCAAATGAGGATCATCATACACGGCACTCGACTGTACCCAAATTACATAGTCTAACCTGGGCAATAATGCACTGTCTGACACAACCTGAGCCCGAACCTCCTGACCAACAACCAGGCAGCTGACCGCACACTGAGCACATCAGACCCACCATGGCCTTAGGTCATCATCTCTTCCCAACTGCGGTTTTCAGGCTTCAGAACCTAGACCTTATCTCCAACCACTGCCCAGGGTTGAAAATGATGCAGAAATCAGAACTCCTTCCCCATGGCAAGAGACCTTGTGATTGGCATGTTGTCCAAAGTTCAGTGTAGTTGAAACCAGGGTGGCCCATGAGGCCCGGCCCCTTCTCGCGGGCCACATTGGTCACAAACA
Organism: Mustela nivalis; assembly: GCF_964662115.1. Taxonomy (NCBI): domain Eukaryota; kingdom Metazoa; phylum Chordata; class Mammalia; order Carnivora; family Mustelidae; genus Mustela; species Mustela nivalis. Next base: position 196,312 of record NW_028135520.1, read on the forward strand.
CACATTGTGACCCTCTGCGTGATCCCCGTCCTCAAGTAAGGCCTCTCAGAGGCTGGATGAAGAGACAGTATATGGGGCCTGCCATGCCCCTAGGACCCAAATTTTAACCATAGTTTGGGTTGACCCTTCACTCTTCCCAAGGGCTCTGCTTTGGAATTCCTTTTTGGTTGGGACACCTGAGGTTACAAACCTGAAAGGAGACCTCCCATCCCACAGATTGACGAAAAACAATTGGGACCGGGCCAAATCCACAGAGAGGAAGATTCGTCCATTGCCCATGAGGCCTCCCCTTAATCCACGGCCATCGTTGACCCAAAATCCAGAGACCAAAGCCTGAGCAAGCGCCTCAGACTCGCTCTTTCTTCGTATCCTGAAGAGCTCTTCTCATGTTTTGTAGATTGGGCCTGCCATACCTACGTCCCCCAACCTAAGCTGAGTTTGTGTTTTCAGACTTCTGTCCTCAAAGTCCTGGGCCACATACCCTCCAGGCTGGGGCCCCTGGAGCCACACATTAGGACTGTCCCTACCCCATGCATGGGAATTCTGCCCATTCCATTTTCCAAAATTGTACCAATTAGGAGAACCCTCCAAAGTCCCCGAGGCCATCCCAATATGTAGGTCTCTGTGGACAAACAAGGGCGGTCCTACACCAGCTGACCATTACCTCCACCTATAACATAGATGGATGTCCCCAGAGAAGGATATGGTTCCAGACAGGACCCTAGGCCATATTCGGATCCATTGCTTTGGTTTAAAGACATGTCTCCTCAAAATCCTGGATTCCAATACCAGCATAGGGGGTTTCCTGAGGCACCCATCAGAAAAAATCTCGTCTCCACGAGGAAACTTGTGCATGGGACCTATGTCAAAATCTTAGGAGAATACTTCAGAGTCCCAGTGCCACCGACCCATTCCAAGGTCCTCATGGACACAAACACACATTAGGCCCAATGCTCAGGAAAGTCCATATCAACTCAGCCAACCAGGATGCTCCCGCAGAGCCATCCGATCTCAACTGTCTTATTGCAAGGAGACAATTGGAATGCAAGGCAGGCTTCCCTGGAATCCATCCTCGAACGGTGCTCTGGAGTCATTCCATATGGGATGTTTTGGAGCTGCCCAACAGGTCTCAATTGTCCCGCGAAGGAATCCTTGAACGGGGCATCCCACAACTCCCAAAGTGGGAAAACCTTCATGGCCTTGAGATTCCTCTCCGTTCTGGAAGGGGCAGTCATGCACAGAAACCCCAACCTGAGCCAACGTCTGATCCTCGCCGTGCCTTCAGATGCATGAGATATTGGTTCAGATGTGCAGGGGGTACCTGCCTTGCACTCGGCCTGAAGCCAAGTCTAGCTTGTGGTCTCAGACTTCTGTCCTCACTCTACTGGCCCAGAAGACCTCACGTTTGGCAATTCTGGACCCACAAAGCAGCACTCTGCCTGACCTCTAGAAAAAATATCTTGCCTAAGGAACTGCACGGGCACCTCAAATAAAGATCAACCTACACGGCATTCGACTGTATCCAAATTATATAGTCTAACCTAGGCACTAATTCCCTGTCTGACACAACCTGAGCCCGAAACTCCTGACTAACAACCAGGCAGCTGACCGCACACTGAGAACATCAGACCCACCATGGCCTTAAGTCATCATCTCTTCCCAACTGCGGTTTTCAGGCTTCCGAACCTA